>NC_023759.2:38471606-38783171 GCF_000499845.2 Phaseolus vulgaris
TAATATGACATACTAATCTTTTCTGTTTTATTATATCACTGTATATTTTTGCAGCTATGTGGAGGTTCAGGGGAAGAGATAACTGAGACTGATAAGCATATGTTAACTATGTTTAACATCTTAAGGATGAATAAAGTTGTGAAGCTTGAAAATTTGGTTTTGAATCGGAACTCGTTTGGACAAACCGTGGAGAATTTATTTGCTTTATCCTTTTTAGTCCGAGATGGTCGTGCTGAGATAAAAGTTAATGAGGCTGGATGGCAACTAGTTTGTGAGTTATTTTGAAAATGCTTATACTAACTCTGAACTCATATTACACAGTTAGCCTACATTTCACCCTCATGTTTTTTTTTCATCCACTTGCTCAATGTCAGCACCAAGGAATGCTCCTGCTGCAAATTCAGTTGTTTCTGGGGATGTTGCTTTCAGCCACTTTGTATTCCGATTTGACTTCAATGATTGGAAGGTATTTTACTTGTAATTGTTTCTTGTATTAAATTAAATTTAGTGTATCATTTTTCTTTTGTCTACGTTACAGTTATGATTATTATTTAATAGTTTATAGTTTTTTATTTTATTTTATTATAAAGTGTTTTTTAAGCTATTCTTTTAACAATATCCTTATATATAATTAAGAATAATCAATATGTATGATTTATATTGAAAAGAGATATTTTTATCTAAATTTGTTATTAATTGAATATTTATTGATTTCTGGAATGTATGGAGTAGCTTTTTCTTCCGTTTTCTTTATTTTGAATATTAATAGTTGGACTATTGTAATGAACCTCTGCAGTCAAATGGTTATGGAATGTACCCGTTTTTAGAGAAGAAATAAAGTGCCATAACAGCGGTTTTCTTAAGAAAGTGGGGGTAATTTTTCCTTTTTTTATTAAAATGTTTTTTGTTTTTGAAAATATTACAACAAATAAGGAAAAGTCATGTCAATGTAACATTTTTTCTGATATGTTAAAAGTGAAGTTGTGTTAATATAGTATGATTTATTTATAATAAAATAATGTCACCTATCACGACTTTCTCATAAGTATAATTTTTTTAAAAATAATCTCAGTTTTTTAAAAATTTGGCTCACTTTAATAAAAAGAATCCCCATAACAGTCACATAAGTGCTCCAAACACTCAATTTTGAAGCTGCCGTATGCTTTAAATATTAAGACATTCGCATTATCACTCTGATTTTAACGGTCATTCAGATTATGGTAGCACTTTTATTCTTTGTCATGTTAATTTAGTCTGGAAGTTTTTGCTAAAAGATCTGGAGTGAGTGAAACTGCAAGCTATTTTTTCAGTGATTTAATTTCCTTTTTTTTTCTGTATATGTGTTCTTGCATTGAATTCTCAGTTGATGGTTCGCACTGTTGGGGTTGGAGAGGAGCTGATGCCTGACAGGAATAGATGATGCAGAATCTCATGAAACAATAATTAATGTCTGCAACCAAAAGTGATGCATTTTTGTTGTTCTATGCGTGGTAGTGAGTATACATGCTCAGTAGTTTAGTTTCAGATGAAGTTTTTATATGGATGCTCACTAATCTTTTGAAAACTGTCAATTTATGTATATTTTTCTGAAGCAAGTGTCTTTGAGAATTGATGGTGGCGCTGCCGCATTGTATTAACTGTAAGGGAAAAAATTCTTTAACAATCAATTTTTTTAAAACAACTAAATGAAAACTATCTTTTAATATTAAAATATAAATTAAATTATTTAATATAAAATTAGTAAAATGAGTTACAGAAGGCTTGTATCAAACAAATTAAGTTATTTTAAGGATTAAAATTAATATTTTACCTTTTCAAAGTCGAAATTTACATTACTTCATATATTTAAATTACAGAATGTTTTTTCTACTAATATTTTTGCATGTGATCTTTGGAATGATTCTTAATACTTTTTATTATTTTCTTTTTCAGTGAATCATTTACTTAATAATTTCTTTGTTACTTTTGGCAATCAACCATTTATTTTGCATAAGCTTTATGTTTTCTAGAATATTTCTTATTTTCTTTAATTAGCTTTATTATTTCTTCTACAAATAATTAAGTACAATTATTTTTCTATACCATTTATTACTTAATTCTTTAATTAGTTTTATTATTTATCCCACAACTATTCTTTTATGCATCTATGTGATTTGTATTAATTCTAGAATTTTTGTTCAAATTAATTCATAACGTATCGAATTAATTATATGAAGTAGGCATAAACATTTTGCCCTTCATATAATATTAATTGAAGAAAATAAAAAAATGGTAAAAAGGTGGAGTAAACAAATTAACATTATAATATGAGGGAAGTTTGGATAGACAAAATAAAAAGGGGGGATAGTCTGTCAGACAACCCTGTGACCATCCCTAGTTATTATGATGACTGGGGAACGATCCTCTACAGCTAAAGGCATGCTTGATCCAGAGATGAAACACACCTAACCATCAATCACGCTCTGATCACAGGGCCATAATTCATCCACCAGACTTTAGTTCCTGTCTCCTTAGAACTCAAGGATACAGAGGTACGAGCCTATAGAACAGATCCTGTTCAAGTAAGGTCGTGACCAAGTACATTATGTGTTCCTTTATAAATCTGTTCTGTTTTTATAAATTTTTCAATGTGGGACTATGTTAGCTGTTGCCATGGTGAACACTTTTTTTTCTTTTCAGAAAAACATCTCCTGCTATGCTATACTCAGGGGTCTAACATTGATCATTACGAGCGGTGAAACACAAAAGCTTTCAAAGTAAACTAGACTAGTAAAAGAAACCCAGCACTTTCCCACCAACATTCTTCCTCCTAGCTTCTTCATGATCCATCCACCCACAAATATGCTGTTGTAACTACATACATGCACTACCCTCACCCCTTCCTGCATATTTATTTCTTCAAACATACCTCACTAATATGTTCACTGAAGGTTTAAGAATCCAATTGGTTGCGCCCATGTGTGGAACACTATCTCTGAATACTAGAATAATCATGGATTCCCTGTAACACCATTCAAATTATCAGTTTACGAAGAACACATCATGGACGATTTGACTATTTGCCCATCAAACAAACTTCAAAGCTAGATTGTGATAGAACTTCTGATTATTATGCGTTACAGAAATAATAAAAGATTCAAAAATTACACACAGGGAAGAAAGTGACCTGAACCTCCATAAAACGAACTCCATAAGCGAGAAAAAAACATTTGGACCATTTCTCGATTTGTGCGTGTGCAAGGGCCATGCTAATCTTCTCTGTATTGTTCCAATTTTATCAGATGTCCCCGAAGGGACAAACATAGTTGTATTTGGCATGTTTATAAACATTAATGTTTTGATGACATTATTCGGTGTGGGACTTCAACGGAAAATAAACTTCATGCAGAGCAACATCATAGACTAGAAATACAGAAGAAGGTGTAAAGGGTATAGTTGTTTCCTAAACTGAGAAGAGGAACATATATTTTTATGTATTTTTGAAACACAACAATAAGGGGATTGCACTGTAAACACTGCTAACTTAGCTGCCCCTACCCTTATCATTACTCTTCTATTCACTTTTTCTGATTTGACATTTTTCTATTTTTTCTCTCTGTATCTCTCTGATTTTTTTACTGTGATTTTATGTACTTTATCAATATTTATCATCTTTATTTTTTATTATACTATATCAGTTATATTACTGACCAATATTACAAGGACTGAAAGTTATTGTAAAAATATATTGTTATATCTCTTAACAAATTGTTTTGACTATTACGTTTAGTGCTTTTTTTTCTTTCTTAGTATAATACATAATAAAATCATTTGTTTTTCCTATCTTTTTTTCACTAAGTACAGATAGATTTAACATGTCCATTAAGGTGTAAACAATTTTTTTTTTCAAATAATTGTAATCTCTCATTATATGTTCAAACAAAAATATGTAAATTAATTATAAATAAATTTTCACATATAAAATCTATTGAATATTTGCGTGCATTCAGTGTTATTAGAAGATGATTACAGCATTGCATAGTGAACAAAGTTAAAAGATAGAACTGTGAAGTAAGAAAGAAAAGGTTACAGAGCCAAGTATTCAAAGTGAAAATGTTTTTTTTTTTAAGAAATTAATGTTGGATTTTATTCATGAGAAATATTTTTTAGTAGAAGTCATATAGTAATATACGTTATAATGTATTTTATAATTAGATTTAAATCTAATTTAATTCTGTAAAATCAGTTTCTAAAATAACAATGGCCCTATATTTATATACTTTATTTTTATATTATTTTTAGTTTATATGTGAGACTTTAATTTTCCCTTAACTTCTTTATATCAAGTATATTATTAAACTTGGTACATCATGGTAGATGAATTTAATAAATTAATAATAGACTATCATCATTTTTAATAATTTTTTAATAGACTATCATATTATCATGTAAAGTAGATTTAAGTCTTAATTCAATATAACAATCCTCTGGTTGTAAATAAAGACTATCTTTATTTATATATCCTATTTTAACATTATTTCTGCTTGAAGTGAAATTTGGTTGTTTTTTTAATAAGAAGAATGGAGTGATCTTTTTGCAAACAAATTTTTAATCTCTCACAACAAGAAGAGTGTTTTTGTCTAGTAAACATGTATATTAATTATCATGCAAAATTTTATGTAAATGAGTTTTTTTTTTTTATTTGCACTTATCCTCTCACTTAACATGATATATCCAGAATAAGTATTGAAATAATAAGATTTCATATTAGAACACATAACATCGTGTAATGTATGAGTAATAAATTTGTGAATGTAATATAATAATAATGGTTTGATAAATCTTTGAGTTATAATAGGAAACATCATACAAAATTTCTGACAAATGAAAGTATGGGAACTAAAAGCTTAAAATACTTGAAAAATACCTAAATAATACTTAAAAATAAAAAAATAATAGTATAAACATTATATTTTTGGAAGTTTGGTTCACCACAATCCCCTTCGGATATTGGCCACCGCCTTCATTACGTCGTTTCGAGCAACTTTCATTTTTTATGCGTCTTCATCCGAATTCTCTATCAAAAGTTATGATCGTTTGAAATTTTTTCACGCTAATTTTTGTCAACTCTAAATCTATCACTTTTCTCTTCAATGTCATAACTCTTCCATCAAATATCCACTAAATCAAGTTTTCTCACACCCTAAACTATTAACTAATCAACACATACATGCAAATATTAATATTTATTATAAAATTAATTCAAAAATTTAAAACCCTAAACCCTAAAAATACTAACCTTCTATAAAAAAATTAAATACATTTATAACAATTAAAAATAGTAAACACATAAAATAAATAACACAAAAACAGTAAACACAAAAAAAAATATAAATACAATTATTAAAATTAAAAACAATAAACACATAAAAAAACACATAATAATAAAAAATGTAAGAACGTTATATAAAAACAATAAAGTCATAAAATAGAAAATTACACAGTAAAATATAATAATAAAAAATATAAAAATAGTAAACACATAATAATAAAAAGTAAATACATTTATAAAAAATAAAAATGGTAAACACATACAAAATAAACTAAACAGTAAATACATATAGAAGAATATAAATATATTTATTAAAAATAAAAACAGTATACATATAGGAAAAAATTGTAAATATATTTTTAAAAATTAAAAACAGTAAACACACCTAATAAAAAAAAACTCTAAATACATTTATAAAAATAAAATGTATGGTCAACGCAAGCAAAATCACCCAGAGCACCCAAGATCCAATGTGAAGAAAAAAACATAAAAGAAAATATTATAAATTAGTTAATAAAATTGATTTTGTATCTAGTTATAGAAAACGAAAATCAATTCCAACACTTTTATCACACAACGAGAATCGATTCTCATTCTATTTTTAAAAGCTATAAAATAAATTCTCTCAAATCAAGACAATTATGCACCATTTCATAAAATATGAAAATCAGTTATGCACAATTTTGGAAAATTCGAAAATTGATTTTACTTGTTTGAAACAAGCATCAAAATCGATTTTGTTGTTTACATCAAAATTTTAAATCATTCTCAACGTACAGGAAAGTTGATTCTATTAACAAAAATCAAGACAGACTCATTGCATCAGGGATTTTACCTTCTTTTATTGCTCTTCCTCAAGCACTTAAAAAATAAAAAAACTACAATGACAAAACCAGTTCTCACTTTCACTCGTTCTAGGCATAGGAGCTCTCACAATACAAACTTCACAACAAGCAAAACTCTCATAAAACCTAATTTTATTTATGCATTTACAAAGTTCATGGGGCTATAACTTTTTTTAAAAAAATGGTCAAGATTCTCTTCTACATCACTGCTAGCACTTTGACCACATTAAGCAAGAAAGAAACCTCATTCAAAAATGCATGCACAACTGCCCACACTGTGTTTAATATATTAAAAATGGATGGAAGGATATGAAAGTAAAATTGCATTGTGCCTGTTCTGCCAACGTGTAATCAGCGCAAATCTTCTCACTTTTGTGAAGAGTAAAAAAATGGTCCACATCGCTCTCCCATCTGCTCCAACACCCTCAAACACATTGAACCAAACACACACTCCATCTGCCCGCCCTTCCATCCTCCCTTATGATACCCGGAAACAAACAAGTCATTAGAGACTTTCATATGTCATACTACTCACTATGAATCCACACAATTATGTGCACAATCATGTCAATATCTCATCATCTCTTCATCTCATATGACATGATAAATCCATATGATCTGTTTTGAGTCTTATACTCAATCATATGAACCTCCTTCGAGTCTCACCAATTAAATAACTCTATCTTTGTGATTTCATTAGGATCGTCTCATTCAAAGGACACTCACAAATCAATACACTCACAAATTAATAATAAGTACAATAAAAATCATAATAATATTAAAGAATTTGTCTGGTGTAGTGGTTAAAGTTTTTTTGGTCACTGAAGGAACTTGGTTTTGAATCCCATCCACTGCAGATTTTATTTTACTTTCCGCTTCATGGTGCCAAATTTACATACGGATATAATCCATATATAATTCACGTTTTTCTTGTAGTGAAATAAAATTTAAAATTTTCACTTAAAAATAATAAACTAGGTTCTCAAAAGCAAAAAAAATTATCTTGCTTGATCGAGGATGGGTCTCGCCCAAGTGAAAATTCTTTCATTTGACCTAAAACAGACCCAATAACACTCCAAAATTCACCCCATTTCGCATAAGCGAAATTCCCTCTCACTTGAAAAAAATGATAAAAATTTTGTGGAAAATATTTATTGAAAAGAAATTGGTAACAATCTAGTTGGAAATATGTATTTTTTTAGTAATGTGTTTGCATAAAAATGTATTTATATATATACTTAGTTACATCTGTAATTATTAAGGCAAAAATATTTTCAAAAATAACATATTTTAATTTTTGTTTTACCTAGTAGAGTAGTTTGTCAATTAATTATCCAAGTAACACACTTTTAACATAATTCAATTTTCAAATAACCAAATTTTTAGCATGATTTATGTAATGTCTCTAAATTCTCACATCTAAAAAAATTAATATATGTATAAATGATCAAACTATTACATATACAAATATATATCAAATATTTCACAGTGTATCTCAAAATATATTTCTCTTTATAGGGATTTTAATATATACATATAAGTTTAAAAACATCACATCCTCTAGTTGCTCATTGAGGAACTTTATCACTTGTAACCATGTCTGCTCCCGTGTAAATACACGATCATCACAAATAAAGAAAACAAAACACAACAAACAATAGGGTAAGCTATAAAAAAATTCTATATAATTTCAAATTCAATTAACAAACATAAAGTCATAAATTCTCATACATTTTCACAAAAATCATCAAGTGTCTCCCATAATTCATCATTAACATTTTTCATGTCAGACTTCTACTGGCCCACATACTCAAATACTTGACTCTACCTGAATAACTTCATATATACGATTTCATTATATTAGTAGAGTTGGAATACCTCCTTCTAGGTGCATCACTAGTCAATACACATCCTAACAATCTCAACACAATATTTTCTTTCCTGAAAATAATATTGTCTCGATTTGAACTTCATAATTTACATCTCCCATTATACAAAGTCACACTATTTAATCTTACCAAAACATAGAAAGCAAACAAAACAAAAAAATTAAATAAACACATAAAAACTAAAGGATTTTCAAAAATATAATATTAAAATTTTCATAAGAATTAATTAAAAACAATAAACAATAATAAAATAGAAACACAAAAGCAAATTTTAAAATTTTAGTTTTTTTATTTTTTTTAGCTTGAGTGGAAATCAACTTGAGAGCATCCCATTTTTTCTTGAGTGAGATTCCCTCTCACTTGGGCAAAAATGGAGATTCCTTCTCGCTTGAGCAAAAATGAACCCGAGAGCACTCCATTTTTCACCATATTTTCGCTTGAGCGAAAATGATTTAAGAACTCACTATCTTGGGTTAGTTTGAGCGAGAATAATTCGCTTAAGCGAAAATACCTTGCTGAGTGAAATATGCAGATTAAAACTGCATAAAACCATTAAAATTCAAGTTTTTCAACAAATTTTTCATACTCGAACATATTAGACCAAAAACAATAACAATTCTCCGCTTAAAAGTTTGATAGTAATTCAAATAAAGTTAATTTTTCAATCTATAATACCATCTATATATTCAACATCTCTAATTCATAATCAATAATCAATACTCACAAATTTTTAACTTCAATTATATCATACAACAATCCAACTCATTTATACTGTAATTTAAACACTTCCAATATCAATCAAAACACATTCGATAACTATATTCACATCACAATGAACATAAAATCTAAAATTTTACAATCTCAAATAAAACACATTCAATTACTCATTCAATCATTCCAACATTTAATTTCAAAATACATTTTTTACTCTGAAACAATCAATCCTGCAAACAAATTTTGAAACTAATGACCATGTGACCCCCATATCTAGATTTTCTAACCTAAAGTTCTATTGAAAATTTAAATTAGTTTTCCTTACTTGAGTTTGAGTTGTGCTCACAAAGAACACCAAATCTACGGGGCTCAAGGACAATTTAACGTGCACCACAAAGTCTTGATAAAAATTCTAACTATATCATTAGGACTGTGAGTAGAGACAAATTTTGAAGTAAAAAACGTCACATGCAAAACCGAACTGAGACAAACTTAACAAGTTCAAAAATTGACTCAGAAAAAGAGCAAAAATGAACTTATTATATCTGATATTCTAATCAGGCAGCCTTGTAGTCTTTGCAGCTAGAAGTCCAATAGCGGACTTCGATCATTGATCTAATGAGTGAGGAGGTTGAAATTTTAGAGAAAAGGTAGAGAAAGGAAAAAAAACTTTTAAAGAGATGATATTTCTTTTAAAATGAAACCTAAATAACTGAAATTTCTATTTATATACTATTTTTATTTTAATAATAAAATATCCAGGTGTCATTTAAAATATATCACTACTACTTTATACTTTCTAGATCTTTACAATTTGATGCACTTTTGTAAATAATCAAAATTTTATTTGGGTTTTAATTTCTTTTTTTATCTAAAAATAAAAGGAAATGAATTTTAAAATAAAAAAATAATCTTAAAAATAATTATTATGAATAAAATTGTAGAAAAAAACATATTTAAAAAATAAAATTTTAGAAAGGTAATTATGTTGAGGGATAATATTTTAGAAACATAAATATATTGAAAATTAATAATTTAAAAAATTAATTATATTAAAAAATTATTATTAAAAAAATATTATAATTTAAAACATAATTATTTAGAAAAGTAATTACTTTAAGGACTAATTAATTATAAAATTAAAAATATGAAAATTTAATTTGTTAGAAAAATAAATATTTGGAGAAGTGATTATTTAATTTTGTATTAAATAAAAAAAATGTAATATTAATAGTTATTTATTTATAAATAAAATGTAAATATAAACATGTAAAAATAAATTATATATTTAAATATATTTTGAGTCCATTTTAAATTTTTTTATTTATAATATTTTAAAAATTATTTTTAATCCTAGACATAATTATTAAAATAATTATGGTAGTAACAATAAGGATAAACAAATAGGGAATACTGTTGTTTATAAAAAATATTTTTATAAATTAATGCTTTTATTTGAATAATTATTTACAAAAATAATTATTACATTTTTAAATATTTTAATTCTCATATTTATTATTTAAAAAACAATAATCTAAATTATGTAAAAAAATCACTATTTTTTAAAAATTTCTTTCTTTTTTCCATGAAATTTTCTAAATCAAAATTAAAAGAATAAATTATTTCAAAATTTATTAATGTTAATTTTTATTAACATTTTTTTCTTATTTACATATTTTTTTTTAACTACATGTCTTTTTAAAGAATTATTTTCTCAAAATAATTATTTTCTAAGTTATTATATTCTATAATTATTTTTATAAATAAATATTTAAAAAAAATATTTTTCAAATCAATTTTTAAATAATTAAATTTTAAAAATATAAAATTATAAATTCTATCATTCATTTTTAAATAAAAAAGAAAAAAAAAACAGTTTCGTGAAAACTAAATTCCAAACTGGTATTTTTAAAGTACATCAAATCATGTTTCGTTATCCAGGAATCGAATTATGAACAATAGTAAATAATGTTATTTAGATAATTATAAATGATGTTATTTAGATAATTATTAGACTCAGTATGCTATTTGAGTAAAAAGATATCAAACTTTACTATTTTGGAAAAAAATTCTTTAAATCACTTAGTTCACATTATACGAGATGGATTATTTGCGTTAGTATTGTGCTTGATCTAATAAGATTTTCTTATTAAAACATGCTAAAATAAAATTTAAAACTTGAAGTATTAAATAAAATTATAAACTGTAAGAATTAAAAATTATGTTTAATTTTTTTAAAATATTTTTCCATCAATAAATAAAAAAATACTAAATTTTTTGTTATAAATTTTTAAAAAATTAAATACAGATTGTAAAAATATCTAACATAGTAAGATCTAAAATAAATTAATTAAAATTTAAAACAAAGACTCTGACATTAAAGATCATCCAATTAATGTAGTCATTCTATTCTTATATTCTACTATAATATTTTGTTAGTGAAGAATTTCTTAAAAAAATCTACAAATTTTATACACATGCAATAACATTCTAAAATTTTACAAAACGTGTCTTGTTTTTTCAAGTGGTCAAATAATTCATGAATTTAAGGAAACAGCAAGGTGCTAGTTTTATTTGTAATGCTTTATCAGCAAATTGTGATTGTATAATTTTGTCTTGGAACTTTCAGTTGTATTTTTTTTTTTTATTTAGGAACTTTCCATTGGTTTAAGGAAGTTTTTAATAAAAAAAATGTATATAAATATAATATAAAATTAAATAAAAAAATAAAATATAATTTTCATATATAAAGTGACAACATCAATAATGAATAATGTCATGTGAGCAGGGAAGGAAGCATGTGAGGGAAATCGAGAGCAGCTGTAAGATGACAGAACAAATCCAACCCACCTTTAAACCTAATTTATAACATCATCAAATTAATATATTTATATAAATTACAAGAGATAAAAAAAAACTTTTTTCTCAATCTTTATCATTTTATTCATTTATAGCCTCATCAAACTCTTTCCTTTCTACACGCTCCTTGTTGCAAAACCCCTCTTTCAGGATCACCACTCCTAGGGTTAGGGTTTTTCCTCATTAAGTTTCTATCAATTTTTCTTCTTCTTTTCATTTCCTCTCATCAATTGTAAGCTTAGGTTTTCTCTGCAATCTTCTATACCTAGAACTCGCCATTTCTTCCGGATCTCGATCGATGGATACTCGCAAGAGGGGAAGACTCGAACTCGGTTTCAACTCCAATGGTGGATTTAAGAAATCCAAGCAAGGTTTGATTTTAAGCATTTTTGGTTTCCTGGGCTTTGTATTTTCATTCGCTTTGGTTTATTATGCTTCAAAAGTTGTTTGCCTTTGCTTTCTTCCTTTGTGTTTTGTGGGGTGCCCTTTGAGGGGAGAAATTTCTCTCTCATGCTTATGAGCATAGCTTGCGCTGTTGTAGAATTGTTTCAGATTGGTCGGTTTTTCAGTAGTTGGGGCAGTGGAAAACCTAACCTCTGATTTCCCTGTCTAATGAACTCAGAAACTACAAAAAATTCTAAAATGTTGTCACTCGAAAGTAATTACATTTTAAAGTTGTTGGTTAATACTAATAGCTTTGGAATAAAATTTACTAGATTAATAAGCAAAGGAATATTAACTGAGAATAAGTAATAATGTTTTGCAACAGAAATGGAGTCCTTATCAACTGGTGTAGGAAGCAAATCGAAGCCTTGTACCAAGTTTTTCAGGTTCTAATCTATTCCTATCTAATAAATATTTTTGAACTGCCTATCTATTCCTAATAGTGTTTTATTATAATTATTTTAAGAATTAATTGTTTAGTTGCTTTAAAACTTAATTGTGCAATTATGCAAATTAACTGGGCTTTCAAAGCTTTTATACAGGTACATACTGTTCTTTCTCTAAACAAGTTGTAACAGAAATAACAGAGTAGAAAAAGATAACAAGTGGATGGAATATAGTTGGCTCCAAGATCACTTTCTTGGCGATAAATTGATCATTTCCCTCTTAATGTTTACCTTTCAGCTTAATTAGTTTGTTTCCCTTGAAATTATGTTTAAGATCAATTTTTCAGTCTTTAATGGGTTCTATTGCTTTTGAACCCACTTTCATTTGGTAAGCTATTAACAAACTAATATGAATTGAACTTCAGTTGGTTGGGTCAGGTATGTTGTCAAAACTACAAATAAATTTTGGTGGTTTTGTACTTCAATTGGTATGACAGTGCTGTAGGCTGCAATGACATTTATATGGCAGAATTTTGGCCTTCCGCCCTATTCCACTAGGTTTCCATTGACAACGCCGTTTGGTTACCAGTTGGCAATTTAATAAATATATTCATTTGCGGATTTATATTTATGCTTGAGTTCTTTGATTGCCTGCTCTTTTCGTACAATTTTGGAGTCGGATGTCTGATTTTTCATTTTTATTGGTGGCTGTCAATGTAAATACATTTGAGAAACTTTTCTAGAATTATTCAAAAATAAATGTCAGTTTCTTGTGATTGGGTACTTTTTTGTTAGATCTTTGTTGGCTTTCTAGGTCTCTTCTCCACGTTCAATTTCTTCTTTTTGTCTTTCATAATGCACTATTGAAGGATCTAGTCTTCTTTACTGTGATTATATTTCAGTTTGAGTGGAGATGATATGAAATTATTATTTGGGATGGGTAAAACTAGAAGCTATACTCATTAATTCTTGATAGACTGTCTACTATACTTGTTACTGTGAGCCGGTTGGTCCTAAGAGTGGGCCTTGCTTGAGATCTGCCTGTATGACTTTGCCTTTCTCCTGTTTGGCTCGGTGCTCTTGCTGTATTATTTCCTTTTCAATTAGTTGGTTTTATACTTTAGTTTTTCATGTAGTTCAATTTGGAGGAACCGTTCTGAAACTGTGATCTTTTAGCATTTCAGTGTGCATGAGTGGTGTATGAATATATTACAATATAGTAGACGACTCTGATAGACTAATTTGCATGCCTGTCCTATTTTAAAACTCCCTTGCTATCCCTTTTTGCTAAATAAGCCAGTAGTTTCTTCATGTTACATTTTATACTTAAGGAAGTGGAAATGAGTTTGGTGTAACTTGATTGTGTATTATCTTGCAGCACTTCTGGTTGTCCTTTTGGCGAGGGCTGCCACTTCCTGCATTACGTTCCTGGTGGCTATAATGCTGTTGCCCATATAATGAATTTAACGCCTGCTGCACCTCCAGCGCCAAGAAATGTTGCAGCTCTGCCACCTGTTCCAAATGGGTCCGCACCATCTGCTGTTAAGACCCGCATATGCAACAAATTTAATACTGCTGAAGGTTGCAAATTTGGTGATAAATGCCATTTTGCCCATGGTGAATGGGAACTTGGCAAGCATATTGCTCCATCATTTGATGATCATCGTGCCATGGGACCCACTGCATCAGGTCGTTTTGCTGGTCGAATGGAGCCTTCTCCTGGTCCTGCTACAAGTTTTGGTTCCCATGCCACTGCCAAGATCAGCGTAGAAGCATCCCTGGCTGGTGCAATCATTGGGAAGGGTGGTGTGAACTCAAAACAGATATGCCGCCAAACTGGAGCCAAACTTTCCATCCGGGAGCATGAATCTGATCCTAATATTAGAAACATTGAACTAGAGGGAAATTTTGAGCAAATCAAGGAAGCTAGTAATATGGTGAAGGATTTGCTACTGACCCTGCAAATGTCTGCCTCATCAAAAGCTAACCAAGGGGTTCCTGGTGCACCTATTCGAGAGCATGGAAGCAATTTTAAGACGAAGCTGTGTGAGAATTTTTCCAAAGGATCTTGCACATTTGGAGAGAGATGCCACTTTGCTCATGGAGCTGCTGAATTGCGTAAATCAGTATGAAGTTTGTGTTAGTCCGGTACATTAGCCAGAGCTATTATTATTGTTGTGCATTGCTACTTTAGCAGTACTGAATGTTAGTTTTGCTGTTGAGTTGCTTTCTATATAACTTGTTTTCTTTATCAATTGCAACTTCTCTTATATCATGAAAGTGGTGTTCTTTTTAGGTCATTTAGTTGGAAAGCATGGTTCTTTTCTTGTCCTATTTTTGGGGTTGGAGAATAATTTTCTTTATCTATTGATTGATACATGCATTGTAGTGTGATGGGATGGTACTTGTGTAGTATAAAGTAAATGAAATTATTAATTTAATTATATATAATAATATTATTTTCTTCTAAAAATAGTAAGTTTTTAAATGAATACAAAGTTAGTATCCCGATCTCTTTAAACTGTGAAAATTAGTTTTATTATATTTGTAAAATTACGTTAAAATGAAAGCATGAAAATATAATTTTATTTTATAGATTAAACAATAATTATTGCGAAACAGATGTAGCAAGTTATTAGCACATTCTCTGCGTGTAATCAAGTTCTAAATTCATATAAAGCTATTCCTCACTAGTTGCTGATGAAAAAAAATCACAATAGTCATAAAAAGCCATAGAATAACTTTTTAAAAGACCTTTAAGAAAAAGAATCCTAGTTCATCAACTATGCGTAAAGTCTTAGACACGTCCGTCTTAAATATTTATTTTACTTCTTTAAATAAATTAAAACTATTTTTTCATATTTTTATAGAGAATGGAATGCTACTTATAAGTTTATTTTAAAAAATTATCATTGTAGAAAATTATTATTTTTAGAAGAAAAGACTGTTATTTATATAAATAATAATAATAATAATATTTTCAATACTTTCCACTTTGATGTCACCCCATCACACTACAATGTATCTATCTATCAATAGACAATTAAAATTGGGTGGTGATATTTTGTCACCTAAAAAACTAAAATATCGATCCACTTGACAAGTTAGAACATTAATATTTTAATTATATACTTTTTCATTTTAAACTTAAAATACTACTAAATATTATTACATGATTAAAATTATTTGTTAAGTGAGCTTTTTTTTAAGAGGACGTGAAATGTGAAAGTATTATTTCTCATCAAAATTATTCTCCAACCCCAAAATATGGAGAAAAACAATTATTTGCTACTAATGTGTAAATGTTCTTTGAAAAAAAACAAGTTATAGAAAACCTAACTCTGGCTAGTAAGGCTAAACCAGCATCCCACTTAGTATTTCAAAAACTAGTGATACAAAACAACAACTAAATAACTTTCGTTAATGCACTTGATTAGCAGATTTTCAAAAACTACATTGTGAAAGTGATTCACTGTCTCTATATAAAAATTGTTTATTTATATTTTTAATTCTTGATGTCACTCAAAAATACATGAAGATAACCAAAGATGTTAAACTTAAAAGATTATCCCAACAAACAAATAAAGATGTCATCCATAGGAGAAATGTTCAAAGATCAAAATATTTAAAGTTCTTCTTATTAGTGTTTTTAAAATTTGTAATTTCTATAGAGTAGATTTAAAATATAACATAAAAATGAAGTATGAAAAGGAGTATAAGACTTATTAGAAATAGTACCAGAAGTCACACTTTTCATGAAGTATATGACTTATTGGACAGCATTTTCTAAATACCATTTTCTAAATACCTTTTCACTTGCTCTTTCTCACTTTTGCCTTTTGAATGACCACGCCTCTACTTTATATAAAGAGGAGTTTGGCTTTTGTAAAGACACATTAGATTGAAATTGAAGTAACCTTACTCTTCTCAAGTTGAGAAATTTTTGAGAGACTTGTTCTCATTCTCATAGTCTTATCTTGTGAGTCTTTGGGAGGTCTCAAGTGACGGTATTTTTCACTCATCTTGAAGCCAATCACCTTCCACATGGCGTGACCATTCCCTTGTCTACAACCACATAAGTTTTCACCAACCTTTCATTTTCTTCTTCCATTTTCATTCCATGTCAAACTCTAAACATGTCTTATTCATTTGTTCTTGTTTTCAATCGGTAGAAAATTGTTATTGTGTGGTTCTAATCGGTTGTAATGAGTTGTTCTTCATTTTGTTCGGTTCAAATGTTTTCTTACATCATTCTAATCGGTTCATGTGCATTCTTTGATATATTCAATCGGTTCATCTTCTTTTAATGGGTTCCAGTTTAGTTCTTGAATTGCTTGAGAATTTTTATCCTAATTCTTAAAGTGTCACCTAATGAATCATCTCCTAATCAACTCACATCAACTCAAGATTACGAAATACGGTAAATTTTTGGATTGGCGCTTCTGGTAAAATTTCGAATTGACTGAATTGGCGCTTCTAGTAAAATTTCGAATTGACGTGTCCGGTAACTTGGATTGTTGCTTCCGATAGTACATGAATGGAAGTGTTAATCCAAAATAAAAAAATGCAAGACATCCTTAATTAAAAAAAAAAAAAAACATTTCAAATCCGCCAATCCATAATTCAAAATATGTATTCCGGATTCAAAAATTCATAATTGAAAAATCATTCTGGATACACAAATCCGTAATAGAAATTAAGCTTCCAGATTCAGCAATCCAATCAATAGTTTATGCAAACTTTGCTTTTGAAACACCCCTCATCTAGAAAGTAACATGATTCACTTCCGGATTGATGAATCCGTAACATACTCTCAGATCCCGATTTCAAATAAAAGATCAAGGTTAACTTTGAAATTTACAAAATTGTGAGGGTCCAGGAAAAAGAATGTAGAAGTGCAGGAAGAAACTGCCCCGCACTTATTGTATATGACCTCAGTTTTAAAACCTGGCCTCATTTAACTAGCCCATACCTTTTGCTCTCTGCCGCCCTGTTTATTTTATAAACCCACCACCTTTAAATTTCTTTTAAATATATATAATAAATAAAATAATTTCTTAAAATAAAAAAAGTATACGCAGTACTAAATTTTTTATGAGAATTTAATTATTTTGAAAATTTTAAAATTATTACTCATTAGTACAAATACTTTTCAGATTCTCTCTCTTTGATATTTCACTTCCAGCACTTTCCTATTTGCACCATATACTTCATATATCTGACCATCTTTTGTCAAAACTGGGCCCATTCTGCTTCCCAGCATTTTCGTATCTGCACCACGCTTATAATATATGCACTCAGTTTTAAAACCTGGGTTCAATTAACTGGCCTATGAACTTTGCTATGTGCCACCCCTGTTTATTTTATTCACCAACCAGCTTTTAATTTCTTTTAAATACACATATGTATATATATATATATATATATATGATAAATGTTTTAAAAAATTGTTAAAATAAGAAACACTATATATATACAATTATTTTGAAACACTATTTTGAAATTTCTAAAATTATTACTAATTAGTACAAATACTTTTAAGAGCCCCTCTCTTTGATATTCTCACTCTTATAACTTTACTATTTGCACCATATGCTTCATATATCTGCACCATGTTTTCTACAACATGGGTCCATTCTGCTGTCAAGGAATTTTCGTATCTCCATCATGCATGTTATATATGCACTCAGTTTTAAAACCTTGGCTCATTCAACTGGCCCATGCCTTTTGCTATCTGCCACTCCTATTTATTTGATCTCACCAGCTTTTAATTTCTTTTAAATACATACATACATACATATATATAAATATATAATAATTTTTTAAAACAAAATAATTTGTTAAACTAAAAAAAATGTATAATACTAAAATTTTCATAAGAATTTAATTATGTTGAAAATTCTAAAATTATTACTTACAAATACTTTTAAAATCGTCTCCCTTTGAAATTCCCACTCACAGCCCTTTGCTATTTGCCACATATAATTCATATATCCGCACCACATTTTGTGAAGGTTGGGCCCATTCTGGTGCCCAGCATTTTGGTATCTGCACCATGCTTATTATATATGTACTCAGTCTTAAAACGTGGCCTCGATAAACTGGCCCAACACTTTTGCTATGTGCCACCCCTGTTTATTTTATTCACCAACCAGCTTTTAATTTATTTTAAATATATATATATATATATATATATATATATATAATAAATGCTTTAAAAAAATTGTTAAAGAAAAACTATATGTAGTACTAAATTTTAAAGAGATATTAATTATTTTGAAAATTCTGAATTTATTACTAATTACTACAAATACTTTTCAGACCCCCTATCTTTGATATTCTCAGTACGAAAACTTTACTATTTGCACAATTTGCTTCATATATCAACACCATGTTTTGTCAAGCGTTGGGCCCATTCTGCTGCCCAGCAATTCTATCCGCACCACACTTATTATATATGCAGTCAGTTTTAAAACCTGGGCTCATTCAACTGGCCTATGACGTTTTCTATCTTCTACCCCTCTTTTTTTATACACCCACCAGTTTTTAATTTATTTAAAATACATATATACGTAATAAATGTTTTAAACAAAATAATTTGTTAGAATAAAAAACAAATGTCTTGTACTAAATTTTTAATTAGAATTTAATTATTTTTAAAATTCTAAAATTATTACTAATTAGTACAAATACTTTTCAGACCCCTCCCCCCTCTCTTTGATACTCCCAATCTAAGCACTTTACTATTTGCACCTTATACTTCGTATATCTGCACTATGTTTTATCAAGTTTGGGCTCATTCTGCTGCCTAGCATTTTCGTATCTGCACCAGGCTTATTATATATGCATTCAGTTTTAAAATCTGGGCTCATTCAACGGGCTCATTAGGTTTGCTATCTGCCATCCCTGTTTATTTTGTACACCCACAAACTTTAATTTCTTTTAAATATTTTAAACAAAATAATTTAAAAAAAAAAAACTAGATACATTTACACATTTATAACATGAACTAACTCTTTTCTACAATAAAACATCCTCTTAATGGAACTCACATAAATTGTCACTAAATTTCCCATAATTTCTTAAACCAAACCAAGGCCATAAATCATAAATTATCCAACAATCATAAACATAAATTTACAAACAGAACATGTCGCTCAACTATAAAATTTTCAAACAAAAATATAAACTGCAACACATTTAAATCCAAATCAAACTGGAACCTTTCAGAAATTTAAATCTTTTCCGTAGAGAATATCCCCACATATATGTACTTTTATTTAGTTCTTAACTTACAATTTTATTATAAATATAATTAATAAATACTTTACTACATTAATATTAATAAATAATAGTTTAATACTTTTATAAATTCTTTTAAATTGAATAAATCAACCAAATTTATTGATATGTAATTTATATTTTCATAATATTTTGAACATTTATTTAAATTTTGACAAACTGAACTATAAATTTAAGTAAATAATTTAATTCATACAACAAAAATAAATAAAATTTTAAACTAAACATTAGAGTGAAAAAACAAAACTCACTAACATTAAAATATTCAACATAATTTATTTTACAATTTAATTAAAATATTCAACATAATTTATTTTATAATTTAATAAATAAAAATAATTACAAATATATCATAAATAAAAATGTCAGAGAAATTTTTTTGGAAACTAAAATTATTAATATTTACATTTAAGACCCTACGAATGTCAAAATAACATAAAATCATACAATTTATAACAACATTCAATTCTTGTTCGGAAAGATAATTTGGTTCTCGTTCATCTAGCTGATTGACAGGTAAGATTTGTACATTTACTTTAAATGATTCTAGTTTTGTGATATTCTCATATGAATATGTTTTTAGTGACTTCAAATTATCATACGAAACAATATATATTTATCTCTCGTCTTTTTCTTTACATTCTATATCAAGTTTATAGGTATCAAGTTTATAGTTTATAGGTGTTGATTGATGTAATTCACACTTAAAAGTAAATGTAAAAATTATACTAAATACTCAAAATAAAATAATGATATATTTAAGAATTAGATTTGTTAAAGATAACAGCAATCAAGATTGTTTCATCATTGCTTCTATGATGAAAGACATATATTAAAAAAGAAACTAAATCTATCAATATATCATTTGAATGCACTGAAAAAGTGTATTAACGCATTTGTAGAATAATGTACATGTGCATGCTCGTAAAAATATACTGATATTATGAATAAGTTACAAGTCTTTGTATATTAGAATATGTAGTGAAGTTTATAACACTATGGATACTGTAAGAATATAGAAAAATTACTCACTTACACTTTTTAATGTTTATATTATATATTTGAGGATAAATCTTTAAAATGGATATCAGAATAAAAATCCCCTATTTTGAACCACAATAAACATTAGAAAAAAAATAGATTTAAAATATATTGTTACTTTATTATATTAGATTAAAGATATTATAAAATTCATATTTTCTTAAGATTGTCAAATCCTACCTTTTCTTTTTAACTTTACTTTCAGATTTTATCACAATAATTACTTCTTTAATTTTAATATCTTAATTAAATTTTACATTAAATAGTTCATACCATTTTTAAGATCGGTATACTATTTTATATTTTATATAACATTATCAAAAATTAAATACATATTTTTTTATTAATTATTAATTTTTATTTTTTCATTTTTTCTTAATCTTTTAAAATAGTTTCTTTAAATAATTTTAATATTAAAGACTTTAATCAACTAAATAATTAAATTATTTTAACTATATTTAGTTAACTTACATCAAAATTTAACTTTCAACTTTAAAAAACAACTTTAAAGTAAAACTCAAAACTATAATTAATATCTATTATTTATAATATTATAAATTTAAAATAAATTAAAAAACACACATTAATATATATATAATAACTAAAATTAAAAATCAGCCATACTTCATCGACCGATGGATAAAGAATATTATTAATATTTTTTCTGAACATATATTATCGGTTTATCACATAGTTTATAAATATTTCATTGCAATTTGTCGGTTTAGCTAACACAATTTCTTTTTATTTTCATTTTTTAAAGTTTTTTTAAGCGTCTGACACAATTTTTTTATTTTTATTTTCGTTTTTTTAAGCCTCTGCCATGCATCAGAATGATCTACACAGCCTTTGTTTTATGATTATTTTTTCGTAAGTTTGTCCGACATAATTCGTATTCTTCACTTAATCGAAGCAAATCACCATTTCTTGATTTTTTTTTTGTGTGAAATAAGGTAAAATATTTAAATGATACAAAATATTTAATATGATGTTTAAATATTGCCTACATAATTCATCGTTTCAGATTAAAGGACATTTAGGTAGAAATATGATATTTAGCTTTAAAATCATAGTAAATGACAACTCTTTCATGATTTAAGATATATAATTATGATAAACAACATTGACAATTTATACATGCCTTTAATTTTCTTCATTAAAGTCACAGATAAACAAGAGTATTACATAACTGCAACATTCTTGCATTTGTTAATATATAATTATCGTAATGTATGCATTTTAAACAAATAAGACATAAACAAAACATTAACAAATTTTCATATCAAAATAAAAAGACAAAAATATTGAAAATCTTATTGCTGATAAAAAAAAAATAAGATATTCAAAATCTCACTATAATAATCAAGGTAAATTTCGTAAAAAATAATTTGATAATATATAATAGAATGTGTGTGATCTATTACCCAAACAAGATAGATCTTATTTATTTATTGAAACAAAGTGATACATAACAATACAGTCCAGTGAAAAACCTTTTTAAACCAGTAACAACACCCTTCCACTCTCCATTACAAAAATGGAGAGAAAAAGAGAACATGGCACAGAAATCAACTACGCCATTTTTATTAAACCGTTGCTAATAACCTTTGATGATATAATCATCATTATTTACCTGTAATTACCCCTAAAGCCATAATCATATGAGTTTCCACCTGCACGGGTATTATGGGCCGTAGTTGTTCTCACCCGGGCCTAGATGTTCCCACCCAGGCCTCGATTGGTCACGTGGCCCGTGGGCTGCCCAGTTCCGTGACCTGGCATCGCCGACGTCTGGTGGAGCTCTGTGTGATTACCATGCTCCCCGGTGGTGGGGTAGGTGGCCGCCTCCTTGGACGCGGCGTTATGCGCACGCGCCGCCAGCTTGTCGAGCTCAGCCTGGTTGACCTTTACATCCTTCTTTTGGGTAGCCATTTCCTTTTCCAACGGATCACGTGTTGTCAACCTTTCTGCCTGATTATAGCACGTGCACATTTATTGGTTCCATAATTTATGTAATATGATAGTCGTATTAATATAATGGTTCTATAGAATGATTGAAAATAAAGGGTACCTTCTCTTCGACATTGGCCTTGGTCTTCTCCATGCCAGCTTTGGCAGAAGCACCCATGTTTGAAGCCGTTTCCTTCGCGCATTCTGCTGCTTTCTTTCCTCCTTGCATTTTCACGATCGATTCTGTTCTTTTCTTTCTTTTTCTTTCTTTCTTAGATTACTTTTCTTAAGCTCAGTGTATCAGACTCTAACACCACACACCAAATAAATACATTTAGGTGCTACGCTAACTTTTCCACACGTGCACATGTCGTACGCGTGGCAATTTTTTTCATTCCTCTTCTTACACGTAACTGCCGCGTGTCGGTTAGCTACCACCTTCATCACAGGTGGGTTCCATTATTAGTACACGTAGCAGACAACCGCTCCTGTAGTAGAGCTAAAAAGCATATTTTTTATATTTTTGTTGGAATAATTGTTCAGTGGTCCCTTAGATTAGGTGTTTCTTTCAGAAGAAAAGTTTTGTTGACACATAAACGTAAAAAATATACATTTAACACTATTTATAATAATTTTAAATTACAAAATAAAATATTAGTTTATTATCACCATCCTTCTACCGACAAAGTTCTTTATTAAATGATTTTTGAATTAGTTTTTTGAAATTTATAAATACATTTCGAAAAATGTTTTCGCAAAATTTTGAAAAACATATTTTAAAAAAAATTCTAAAATAAGATTTTAGAACGAGTATCATTTTGAAATATATTTTCTAGAATGTATTTAGACAAAAATAATGACTCACATAAGTGTTATATATTTTGTGAATAAATATTTAAAATGAGTTTGTGCTTCTTTTCTAAGAAGTCACATCTTTCTTATCACAATTAATATAAGATAAAAGTTTTGGGATCAAAATAAATTGTTCTTTATAGATATTATGAGATTTATATTTACTTATCAAAATAAGGTTGTACCTGTCTTTTTCTTTTCTTAACTTTACTTTTAAATTTTATTACAATAATTACTTCTTTATTTATAAATATATTCCTTATATTTTACATTAAATAGTTAATGTCAAATTTACACTTCTAAAACGTGTATAATTTTTTATATAACAATTTACAAAATTTAAGTACATATTTTTTTTCTTTACTCAATTTTTATTTTTTCATTTATATTTTAACATTTTTAAATATTTTCTTTAAATAATTTTAATATTAAATATTTTAATCAACTAAATAATTAAAATCTTTTAATTATATTTAATTAATTTATATCAAAAATTATATTTTGTCTGCAAAATAAATTATTTAAAACTAAAATTAATATTTATAATAATATTATAAATTCAATAAATTAAAGCAAATTAAAAAACACATATATTTATACATAAAATAAAAAATCAATCATACTTATGTGTCACTGACGCATAAAAAGTTTAATACTTTTTAAACCTATATCGATAGTTAAGTTCACATATAGTTTATAAACTTTCTATCTCAATCTAGTTGAAGTAATTTCTTGTTTTTTCTTTCACTTTCTCTAAGCGTTTGTCATGCGTTAGATTTGGCCCATACAATCTTTATTTTTTGTCCATCTTTTATAACATTTGTTAACGCAATTCACATCTTTCTTTTGGCCGATATAAACGTAACTAATCATTTATTATTTTTTTGAAATGAGATAGAAATAATAAAAAGTTTTAAAAAGAAAATATTTTAATTATGGGAAAGGTAGATCAACATAACATAATTTTAATGAGTCAAAAAATTAGTAGCATGCAAAGGACATAAGCAAAATGGATGAAAGAATTTTGAAACACCAACCTCACAAATATTTTTTTTTATTATCGCTTAATGTTAATGAAAAGTATACTACGCTCTTGATGTAGGACGTACTTTCTGTACTTTCTCCTTTATAAATACATTTTCTTTATATGTGTCAATATATCAAAAATAATATTTCTCTCTTCTTTTGTGTGTTGCCTTTCTCTTTCTTTATGGCTGCTCTGTTACTCTTTCATGGTATCAAGAGCCACACAAAAAAAAAAAATCTTCCCACAGCCATGTCTTCTTCCTGTTCACCCTCAGTTTCAAAGCTTCAACAGTTTCTTATCCCTCCGCTACCTCTGTTCATCTTCACACTTTTCCCATTGCTCTTTCTCTCAAACTCAAAGATGGTAAATTTCTTGTATGGAGTCAAAAGGTTCTTGCCCAAGTTGAGAGTCTCAATCTTCTTTCTTTCTTGGAATCCTCTCTCACCCCTCCACGATTTTTGCTTGAGTCTGCCACCGTCAGTTATGTTTTTCTTCCTCACAAGCAATAAGATCATCTACTTGTTGTTTGACTTCTTATCTCCATGTCCACTTCTATGCTAACACAAATGGTTGGGTTACTCTCTGCTCATCTTATCTGGGACAAATTGAAGGTCTATTATGGTTCCCATACTCACGCCAAAATCCACAAACTCAAGCTCCAATTCAAAACTCCTAAGTGTGATCGTTCAATCTCTGCCTATCTTCTCGACATCAAGAAAGTGGTGGATTCTCTTACTGCCACTGCTTTTACCTTCTCCTCTGAAGATCACATCGAAGTTGTTTTGGATGGTCTTTCTGAAGAATATGATGCTTTCATCACCTCTATCACGTCTCATCCTGATCTTTATACCATTGAGAATATTGAAGCTTTGCTTTTAGCAAAAGGAAAAATATTTGAGAAACACCGGTCTCTTGAGCATTCATTCATTCAAGATAATGTTGCTTCTACCAATTGGTCCTCTTCACCTTCTTCCACCACTACCTTTCGTGGCAATTCTTTTCACGGTGGTCGTGGCTCTTTCAGGTCATCTAATAACAAACGTCAACAATCTTTTCGCAACCCACACACTTCTTGGACAGACCAATCTTCCTCTACGTCGTCTACCCGCGTCCAATGTAAACTTTGTTTTAAGTATGGTCACATTTCCCTCACTTGCTAGACTCGGTCTGATAATAAGTTGCCCACTCATATATCTGCTAATACCACTTTCTTTCCATCTTCAACTAATCTTGAACAATCTAAGCCTTCCATCTTGGGTACATCGTCAACTACTCAAGATCCCTTGTGGTATTCTGACACTGGTGCAACTCATCATTTAACTAATGATCCCTTAGTTTTTCCCAACAAAACCGCCTACACTCGTAATGATTTTGTCCACCTTGGTAATGGTTCAGGTATGTTCATTCGTGATTTTGGCTCTGCTTCTCTTTCTCCTCCTCATTCCTCTCAATCTTTTAAACTACATAATCTTTTACATGTGCCTTCTGTTAATAAAAATATTTTAAGTGTGTCGAAGTTTGCACGAGATAATGGAGTCTTTTTTAAGTTCTTTGTTGATCATTGCTTTGTCAAAAATCAGGTTTCAAAAGAGATAATTCTCCAAGGAAAAATTCTTGATGGTCTTTATGTTTTTTCATACTTACAACGCACTGCGACACCATTTGTTCACACACCAACAAAATGGTTCCATTGAAAGAAAACACTTTCACATCGTTGAAACTGGGCTTGCTCTTCTTGATGCTTCTTCTTTGTCTCTCACATTTTGGGTTGAGGCCTTTACTTGTGTTGTTTATACCAGAAACATGTTACCTACCTCTGTTTTAGATAACCTTAGTCCCTATGAAAAAGTGTTTTCTATTAAACCTAACTATCATTTTTTCAAAGTTTTTGGGTGTGGATGTTACCATTGTTGCGTTCCTATAATCAACACAATTTTTTTTTGGTTAAAATAACATGACTTGCTTTTTATGAAAATATATCTCGTTTTATTCACTCTATATTAGAAGTATTACAACCGGCTTATATAAATGGCATTATAATACTAAAAAAGCTGACTATTTTATATAAAAAAAAATCTTCACCTTAGGCCAAAACATATAAAGAGTGTTTAGAGTTATTTTCATTTATAGCTCTTAGTTAATATTAAGAATTTCTAAAATTAATTATTGATTAGTCATAATCACTAAAATAAAAAATAATAATATTTTTATGTGTATCAAATTTAAATTATATTAGAGTTTAATTAGGTAGTTTGTGTTTTAGATATAATATATTAAAAAAATATTTTTTTTATTTAGTTTTGTTAAGAATTTCTATTTGGAAGAAAAAAAAATTAACGTGAACGTGGCCAATTTTATAAATATAGACCATAATTAACTATTTAATTGATATAAAATTCAGTTTTAAATAATTTTTAGTAATTATTTCCAATTTTATTAAACAATTACCTCTTATAAAAAAAATTCCCCAAATTTTCATTTATATTCATTCTTATTAAATATTAATTAAGATATTTTGATCATTTACTACATATATAATTTTTTATTATACTAATCAATTATTAAAAAGTTTTTATTTGATTTTATTCAAAATAATAATATTTTCTTAATTTAAACAATTTCAGTTTTTTTTTTCTTCCTTTCTGTGGCATTGTATCCCACCAATCCAAAAATAGTGTAAATGTATGGTAGAACAATAGCAGGTGTTTCTTCATGCACCTCTAAATTTTTCTTCTGCGCCCTTACATTCTTCAAAAATATTAAAATTATCCTTTATAGTTTTGGGTATTTCTTAAATAGTGGTTCTGTAGGCAAAGGATATTTCTGGAATAGAAAATCCGAAAAATAAAAAATAATTCTGGAACATCTTTTTTAGAACAATCCTGAATTAATAAAACATATTCTGAAAAAGATGTTCTGGAAATATTTTGGAAAGAACAATCCAGAAGTAATTTTTTAAAGGGAGCAAAACCGTCTTTTCAAAAAATAAATGATGGGGTGCAGGAAGAAGTTGCCACAATAGCAATAGGTGCCAAACTTTTTCTTTCTGCACCTCATATTTCTAAACTCCATACCAATAGAAAAAGATGGGGTACTGTTGTAGGTCAGTATTTGGGACCACCCATTAACGTTGGATTGTCAAAACACTCTGGATTAAGCCTACTGGGACCCTTTTAAAACAGAAGTTAATCATAAAAATGTCTTGTTCAAAAACTTTGTTTCTATTTTCAGTATTTGAACTATAATTTCATAGAACTTATTTCCTAATCAAGAACCAATTTTATCAACATTTTCTTTCAACCTCTTATCTCAATTTCTAAAATGTTTTACAATAATTACCAATTATTCTTATAATTTAAAATATTTTAAGATAATTAAAAAATATTACAGATTTCAATAATTTAAAAATTATTTATTCATTCAAACTTATTTATGGCAAGATAGATCCATTAAGCTGTATTTAATTATGCTTGATGATTAAATAGTGTTAAATTTATTGATTTTTTTATCACTTTTTTTTGCGCGTGTTGGAGCTTTTATTTATGCTAGTACGTTTCAACACTTTGAATTATTTTTCTTGCATGTTTCCCAAGTATAATAGTACATTAACTTATATTATTGGGCTCTATTTCCATATTTAAAAATTGTTTATGACTATTTAGAAAAGGTAATTAAGGTGAAATTGCAATTCTTTTTACAAATTTCAACAAGTCAAATTTTTAATATATTGAAATCGTATTTTTATTAACTATATCTTCTTAACTATTATTTTAGTTTTAATATTATTTTTAATTGAAAATGTATCCAATATAATAGATTTTTTTTTTCAGCATCCAATATAATAGAATAATAATAATGAAAATAAGAGTTTGATCTGTTATCCGTATTATCAGGTAAAACATAAATTAATATATTAAAAAAAATTATTAGCTTTCATCTTCTTAATATTTTCTACAATAATTAACTATTTAATTGATATAAAATTCAGTTTTAAATAATTTTTAGTAATTATTTCCAATTTTATTAAACAATTACCTCTTATTAAATATTTTTTTTCCCCAAACTTTAATTTATATTCATTCTTATTAAATATTAATTAAGATATTTGGATCATTTACTACATATGTAATTAATAACAATTTCAGTTCTTTTTTTTTTCTTCCTTTCTGTGGCATTGTATCCCACCAATCCAAAAACAGTGTAAATGTTTGGTGGAACAATACCAATAGGTGCCAAACTTTTTCTTCCTGCACCTAATATTTCTAAACTCACCCCATACCAAGAGAAAAAGATGGGGTACTGTTGTAGGTCAGTATTTGGGACCACCCATTGGATTGTCAAAACACTCTATTTTAAGCATACTGGGACCCTTTTAAAACAAAAGTTAATCATAAAAATGTCTTGTTCAAAAACTCTGTTTCAAAAAATATTGAAAATTTATTTTCTTTAATTATATCAACATCACTTTAATATATTAAACCTTTTTTAATCTAACTTACTTATTTATATTATATAATTTAGTTTCTTTGTCATTTTTTCTATCAAAACTCTTAAATAAACTAAATTATTGAGCTAAAGCACTTCAACCAAAAATCATATTGTTTTAATTAAGCTATTTTTTCCTCCTCAAAATTAATTATAAGATCTTATATATTTTTACTTTTTTGTTGGTATTTTTTTAAAATTTATCTCAGACACTTAATTTGTGTTTTTTGCATTGAGCAAAAGTAATCTTATTAAAGTTTTAAATTGGGAAGTGAAGAAAAGGTTCGCTTCTTTTGTACGACTTGATTTTATTAGAAGATAAATTGTTTTTTTAAATATAAATGGTAATTTATGAAATTATGTTGTTATAAAAGTGATGAGTTATTTTATGATTATGCGTTTATAAAAATTTGATGTTGTTTTGTTGAGCTTAAATAAAAAAAATCCAAAATATAATTTTTTTTAACATTAAGAGTTAATTTTCATTGATAGGAAATTTCATTGCAAACGACACTTATGTAAATATTTTTAGTATTAAAAATATCATGATGTTTGCATTATTTGGGGTTTATTTAAAATATATTGTATGCAGAATAAATAAATAAAATGAATGCAACGGTTCTTAATCTTTTGGAGATTGTTGAATCGGTTGGTGACCATAACATAAGGGTAGTAACGTGAGAGTCGCAGATATTTGGGTACGGAATGTAGAATATGTGGTAGAGAGGATAACCATGTAAATAAATAAGTTGGTTAAAGAGAGGACTATTATATTGAATGTAAGTACTAAATAACGTAAGATATTTATTGCATAATGATCAATCACTTGAATACCTTAAAGTCGTGTAAAACATTGAAACATGCCTATTATTTTCAAATCATATTAACCAATATCATAAAATATTTTAAAAGTGTGAATAAAGGTCACCATCCATCCAACGTGTTCATATGAGAAAAATTAGTTGGAAGCAATAAGGATTTCATTAATGACAAAAGATACATGTTACCGATGCTACCAACATTCGGTAGAATATTTTAAATGCATTTTTTTATTTATGATTAAAATTTTATATTTTTCTTTGGTAGGATAATTTAGACGATTGAGGTGTTTTCGGTAATCTCATCTAACTCCTTTGTTCAGAGTCTTATGCTAAAAAGGTTTACAAAGTATGATTATGATTAAAATTTTGATACTTTTTTTTTTGTTAACTGAGTTTAACGTGATTTTGAGCGTTGATTTGAAGGAACTGGTGGTTGAAAGGTGATGGATGAGTTTATTGAGTTTTTGCGCTTCAACATGTATAAACAAATGTGAGTCTTTAATAGTAAGACTACTTGCATTTTTTATTTATCATAGTAGTGGTTAGGTGCAGAGAGTTCACGAATATTTGATATTAGTGATGCTTTTATCTTTGAGTGTATCAACATCTTTGGATTGATGCTCTTTGGGGATTCTAGTTAGTCGGTCCCTGTTGTGGGGAAGAGTTCGGCCTCGAGGTAGGGGAATGTAGGGTATGCTCTCGGTCGAGTTAAGAATTTTGTTGAGTAAGCCATAAGTGATCCCCCTCTTCAGTTAAGTTATGAGTGGGTAAATACACACATCACCCAACATTTTTCGAAATAGCAATGGTTTTCAATGATAAAGTCATATGTCACGAGTGTCTCGATTCTCAAAAGGGACGTTGAAGTGGGCATAGTTTCTCTTGAGCGATGTATTGTCACTGACAATGTATCTCATGGTTGGGAGCGGGTGTCGCCCGAGTTCTTCTATGTGTATATTTGTTTGTTCTCGGACACCCATGTTCAACTTTCCTTTAATGAGTTTACCATGAGTGTTTTGCACACCCTTATTGTTGCTTCTACACAGCTACATCCAAATTCATAGGCCTCAGTACAAGTCTTTCGCTTGGTATGTGAGAGTTTCAATTTACTTCCCTCTCCTCAGGTTTTTCTTCACTATTACAATTCTTGGCCTACCATTCAGATCAGTTGGGTATCCCTTATAGATGAATGGGGACATGTTTTTTTGCCCCTATATTTCATCCTATAAAACTTTAAAGGTGGATTTTTTAAGGTTATCGTTGTCAAAAATATTTTTTTCATTCGGGAAAAATCGAAGTTCTCATTTCATTGAATCTGGGATCTCGTCTAGTATCATAATTGGCTAAGGTCTATGATGACCTTCAAGGATAAGAATGTCTTTAAAGTCTCCGATCTCTTCCCAAAAGGATTACCCACTAGGAAGGTACTTTCAATATATCTTTCCCCTCAACGATTAGTGAATTTGATTGGTATGTTTCAATTGTATTCTCATTAGGTGTTAACTTTGCTAAATGATTTCCTGCTTTTTAGGCATCATGGGTCAAACAACTCTCAACTTCATGAAAGTATTGAAGCGACTTAGGCTAAAGAAGGGTTGATTGGGCGACAAGAGCTCAAAGGACGTAACTAAATCCCTTACCCCTGACATTAACCTTACACCTCCTTCAGTTAACAAAAAAACACAACAGGAATGAGAGGTCCAAGAAACACTCTTCACCGAGAAGCTCCCCCAAGAGGTCTCAACCTTTTTCTTTCTTATGTTAGGACCAGTGTTGTTGTACCCCTGCTCAGGAGGGGAAGACTTTGCGTTTTTCAAAGGTGTGAATGTATATTTGATAGCTAGCCAAAAGGAGGTATTGCTCCTTGATTCGTTTGAGGAACTCATGGTTGCGTACTTAGAGATGCAAAGTTGAGCCCTGATATTTACTCGAATTCTTGGTTCCAAGATCTTCAAGGGTTCAACTTTTGAGATAAAAAATTGTAATAACAAGGATAAAAAAATATGCCTCATCTTGGAGAAAAGGGAAAAAGTTATTGATTCTAACATAACAAAACTTACTAGTTGAGATGAAGGAATTGAAGAAAAATCTAATCAAGATGACCTTAGCTAACGAGAAGGCCACCTCTCAAAAAGTCAAGGTCGAGGGAAATCTCTCGACATTTAAAGGGTATGTTCTTAGGATGCATGTCAAGGGTTTCAACCAAGACATTCGTTAAGCAACCATTAAGTATGGTATTCCAAAACTCTTTTGTCCACTTTCCTTTGACCCCTAATCGTTTTTTCAACTTGTTCAAAATCACCTTGTTGGGACCTCACTTAATCGGGGGGGGGGGGGGGGGGGGGGGGGGGGGCTCTATTGAGTTGGTGATGTGATGAATTTCGAGACCTTCATAAAACTCGATTAGACCTCGGTCAATAACTATTGTCCATTATTGGTGATTATTGAATGAGGTATATCATATCGACATATGATATACTTCCATACAAATCTCTAGGCATTTTTTATCGAGATGGAAGTCAGGGGTTTTGCCTCAATCCATTCGGTGAAATAGTCAATTCCTACCAACAAAAAACTTACATTGTCTTTTGTTGAGAGGAAAAAACCCTACTATGTTCATTCCCCATGTTTAAAGGGTCATGGGAAAGTGATGTAGTGTAGTGTCTCGAGTTTAAAGTGTACCAGATTTTTGTGCTCCTGACACTTTATGCACTTGTTCACATACTTGGCACAATCGTTTTGAATAGTAGGTTAGTAGTAGTTTGCTCAAAGGACTTTGGTTGATATAGTTTTTCCTACAGATTACAAATTGCATACTCCTCGTTCTTACTCTTCCAATACGTAATTGGCTTAGCCTTTCCTCACACATTTTAGTAGGGACCGATAATAACTTCTTTTGAATAGGTCGTGGCCAATAAGCATATATCAGGCGCACTTCTATCTTATCAAATTTTCCTTGAGTTTGATGCATGTGCCATCTACCAAGACTTATTGTATGAAGGTCATCTAAAGAGGTTGAGAAGCATTCAACTTGGTCTATGTTTGGTACCACAATCGTTTGTTAGATGATTGATTGGTGGTGACTCTTCTTCTTGGTGTTCACCAATTTCGATAGTAAGTAGGCAAATATATCTTTGCATTGGGGGCTCTAATGGAATCTAGAGTCATTTTTTAGTAGTTGAATGAATGATTTTGTCTTCGCAAGAAGTTTTGATAAAAACCAAGATAGTATAAAGAGTATTTCCATGAGTCTTTTCACCTCCTTCATGTTTTTGGGGATTATCATCTTAGTGATAGTTCGACATTTGTCGGAATTAGTGTTTGTGTCTTTATGATTGAGCATGAAACCAGGGAATTTTCCTCTCTCCACCCTACATACACACTTATTGGGATTCAATCTAATGTTATTTTAAGCACAACAAACACTTTACCGAGATCCTCCACATGCAAGATTTAGACTTAACAACCATGTCATCCACATATACTTTGACATTTTGTTCAATAAGGCCCTTGAAGACCATGTTCATTACTTTTTGGTAAATTACTTTGGCATTCTTAAGGTCAAAGGGCATGACCTCGTAAAAGTAATTCACATCATCCATCATAAAAGTCATATTCTCCTTGTCTCTTTGATGCATGCAAATCTAATTATATTGGGATTGTGTGTTAAGAAAGCTTAAAATATTTTGCTTGATCGCCCCATCGACAAGTCAGTGTATGCTCGATAAAGCATAATCGTCATTTCAACAAACCTTGTTAAGGTTGGTATAATTCATGCACATTATCCATTTGTCATTTGTTTTATTTACCATGAGTACACTTGTGAGTCACGTTGTGTATTGAGATTCTCGGATGAATCTAACTTTGAGTAAATTCTTGGTTTCAGCCTTAGCTACACTCAAAGTCTCTTATTCCAAGTTTATCTTCTTTTGGGATACCGACCTAGCTTATTTGTAGACCAGGAGTTTATGTATAATAATGTTAGAGTTGACTCTCGGCATGTCAACCACTATCCAAGTGAATAGGTTGGTGTTTTTGGTAAGGGCTTGATGCATATTCTCGGCATCTTACTTGATTAGCAAAGTCCCGATTTGGGTACACTAGTTCTCGTCCATAACTATAACGGAGTAGTGTCCTCTCTAGGTTCCACTCGAACATCATTTATCCTTATATTAAGATTGGTTAAAGCAATAATATGGTCCATTCATGGACTTTGTTGATCTCGATAGACCAAATCATCTCAATACGACTATGATGGCTCAATTTTTAAGCTAGTCGCGTAACATATTGTCATCATTCTCTTGTCCACGTGTATCGTGATGATATCACCCGATGTTAAAGGAAATTCCATTGCCAAATGTGGGGTAAAGACTATCGCCCCCATCCGGTTAAGGGAGGACCTCCCTCAAAGGATGTTGTATGTTGTGCTAGCATCGACTAGGAGGTATCGTATCTCGATGGTTCAACTTTGTAGTCCTCCCTCCCTAAACTTTGTATAAAGGTTTATGTATCCCCTTGTGTCAACTCGTTCACCGGAGAATCCTACGATTTGATCATCATAGGGTTGAATCTCGATCTTGAGTATTTGAAGCTTTTAAAGATCTTCCAATATAGCATGTCTACCAAACTTTTCTAGTCAATCAGTGTTTCCATTATGGCGAAGTTTTCTATTTCAATAGTAATAACCATATGGGGTAGTTCGACGTAGGGTGAATGACCTGAAAGTCGAGATCAATGAAGGTGACAAAGACATCCTTCGCCGAAGTGGACTCCACTGTGCTTATCGATTGTACAACACAAAGATATCACTTTCTTATTGTGATTGATGCTTCTCCCTCGGCGAAACCTCCAACTATTATATTAATGACTCCCTTGAGGGGAGTTTCCATAGTTTTCCATTCTCGGTCAGTGTCAACACTTTGGATCGATCTTGGTCTGTCAATATCATTTCAACAATAATCTACTATGGTGTCTCCTTTGTCATAGTCTCGATGAGATCGTTCCTCTCTTCATCCGGGTGAGTGAGGTACAAAGTGACAACCATGTTGTCTGACGAACCTTCATAGTGTCCTGCCTGGATTCTTAATCTTATCCTTCAATGTTAAACACCCCTTGGTTGTGTGGCTAAAATTGTGGTTTGTATTGACATTTCATGGCATTCACACCTTACGACGTTTTGGAATGTGGTCAACACTTAGAACCTCTTCTAGAATCCAACTCTTGTCTATGTTTAACAAGGTGTACCGGGAGAATCTAGGCAATCGATTTTCCTTGGGTTTGTTTGATGGTTAAGGTATGTTCGATCTCTCATTTTCCTTGGGCTTCTTGGACTCGATCTTAACTTTAAAACTCATGGAGTTCTTTTATTTGCATGCAATTTGTTGCTCTTAGCCTTAACTCATCTAGGTCGACAATTGGTTTCTTGCACAAACTATCTGTGAAGGGTCTTGGTTTTAGTGTTGTCACCATATGATGGAGGGCCACCTCCGGGATGAGGCTTCATATATTCAAAACGAGTTCCTAAACCTCTCTATGAAGAGCCTTAGTGACTCTCCCTTCTCATGTCAGATGTTGACAACGACGATCAACTTCAAATGGTGTGACCAACTCATTGCGAACTACGTTATGAACTTGGCTACTAAGGTTTCAAGCCAGTCGATAGAAAATGGTGGAAGACAAGTAAGCCAGTTTAATGTTTCCCATTTAAAGATGTAGGGAAAATGTGATAGAGTACTTGGGCATCCAAAGTGTAAAGTCCAATGTGGGTCACATACACATCAACATTTTCATCGGGGTTGGTTGTCTTGTCACATTGGTCGATACTTAAATTTTCCAACTAGAGTGAGTTCGACTTTCATTATTCTGTCAACAAAAGGGTGTTGTCGAGCAATTCCCAATGTTATCAAAGTGTTTGTCAATGTGTGAAGTTGTAATTCTACCTCCAATGTATGGGTTACCATGTGCTCGAGGTTGTGGGGACATTTATTTTTAGTCATCGATTCTCAGTATTCTTCCTCTAAGGGTTGGGACAGGCGAGTCTCTCCGCTTCATTTCCTCATTTTCTTGTCCGAAGGCACTAATTTCTTCAGTGTTCATTTGTTTAATTTTGACCATTTCCTTTTGAAGTATAACCATGTGTTTGGTTTCAATTGCATTTGTTAATCTTTGGTCGTTAGTCATACTCGTAAATACCATCACATTCTTCAGTAGTCTTCCTTCTCGTACCCATGGCGAGCACCAATTATTCTTGTATGAACCGAAAATGCGTCTTCGTCACCGTGTTGATATGATTGTCAATTTCTTCTCTGGTCTCGACCAGAGTGGCGGGGTTACCTACAATCAAGTTAGTATTTAGTGGTTGGAGTATTTAATACTATTGAAAACCTAAATTTTACCTGGTTGTGCCAACCTATTTATAGAGGTGAGTGTGAGTGCTATTTTGAAGTAGATCTAAATTAACACGACTTTCAAGATTAATCTTGATTTAATCTGACAATACAAGTTGATTAGCGTATTCCAATTAGTTTTAATCATTCTTTATTTATTTGTTCTTTTAGGTCTCCAACAAGTGTTTGACCAACTTTTCCAATATCATTTTGAGTTTGTTGTTTTTAGTGTGGGTTGCGAAGATAGCATCAACCAAACATGATGTTAAATATTAATGATTTATTATTTGAGAAAAATACATAATTATTTATTTAAAATAGCAAAAATTTTGTGAATTGAAAGTTAAAATTTATTTATATTTAAGTCCAATAAACATTTATTTTTTCTATAAATGAATTTAGAAAAAAAAAGAGTATAGTATTAACATTCTCATAGGTAATATTCTCTTCGTATAGAATATAAGTAAAAAATGTTATATATTGATATTAAATATATACTATTTTTATGTATAATGACATTATTTGTAAAATATATCTTATTCACTTGCACTTTTATTTTCAACTATTTTCTTTTTAATATCAAATTTTAATAAAGTGTAAATTAAAAAGGTAGAAACATTATTTAATTATTTTCCTTTAAAAAAATTCAATTCGACTTTTACATATAAAAAATTATAAAATCAGTTTTCTGAAAATTTGGTCGCCGTTATTTATACATTTTTTTAAAATTTTTTGATTATTATATATATAACAATAATTAAATTAATAATGTATATAAAAATGATAATGAGAGAGACCAAATCAATAATATTTCACATGTAAAAAACTAACTTAATAAGTTTTTAAGTTTTTATGTGTAAGAGTGAATTTAATAATTTGTTATATATGCATTAGAGCCATATTTTAATTATTAAAACAGTAGTTTTAAATTAGATGGACAAGATAATACCAATTAACTTTCTTAATTATATTTAATGTATGAAAGATGTTCATTCTCTAAGGAGATATAACAAGAAAATGACTTCAAAAGTATCCAATTGAATTGAAGGGATGATACCCAAATTTATAAGTTTAAGATAAAAGTTTTATAGTATTTGCTCATTGAAGTATGTTATTATGATATAAAATTAAAGATTATAAGTTATAAAATTAAAAAATATTTTTTTATAAGGAATCGTATTTTTGTGCCAGCAACTAAATAAAAATTACTTAAATTAGGAGTCTTATAGACACTCTAGATTAATTTTTTTTTTAAATAACATCATAACATAGTAGAACGTCCACAAAGTAAATTGAAATTTCATAAAATAATTCTTGCGTGATATTAATTGTGATTTATTTAAAGAACACAAATATTAAATTTCAATAAACTATAAACAAATGAAATGATAGTATCTCTCAACCTCAAACCTTAAAAAAAAATTTATAACTTTTTTTTACTTATATATATATATATATTTCATTTCAGTTTTCTTTATTTAGCATTAACTTCCAACGCACAATATAATAATAATAATAATTTATACACATTCCCTCCTAAACCTTGTGGTACCACAAAATGTCCAGTGAAGTGTCTGCATTACTGCCATACATTCTATTTAGTTTTGGAGATGTTATCTTCTCTATTCAATTGCGTGCTATCATTTCAAAATCTGGTGAGGAATCCCAATTTTTTGATTTAAAATAAAAGTAAAAATGCATATGGACGAAATTTATACTGCAAACTGGTGGCAGTGATGCAATTAAAAGGGTAGCATGATAGTTTCAATCACACACAAAAAAAAAAAAAGTATGGCTAACTCATTTACTATTTTTTACTTGAATAATATTAAAATGGATGTAAGGGCAGTGGGCCTTAAACACGAAAGAGGGAAGAGGTAAAGGTGAGGCAAGTGGCATGGTAAGGTGAGCCATAACCATAGATTGACACGGGAAGAACATGGGAAAAAATCCAGTGGGCTCTACCTTCATTGGACGGAAGCCGCACCTTCACTGTTAATCGCTCCCACTCTCGCTCAAACACACCTTAAATACAGCCACTCCTCTTTCTCCTAACCCTTGCCCCCTTTCTCACTCCCTTCTCTTCACACATTCTTCACAGCACCAACAAACTTTCTCCCTCACACTTTCAGGTACCTCTCTCTCTCTCTCTCTCTCTCTCAATCTCTTTCTTCTCACTGATATCTATCTATTTATCTATGTATGTGTGCTTCTCTCTCTTCTTACCTTCCTTTCCCTATTCTCTCTCGATCTAACCGTTTCCGCTCTCCGCGCTTCGATTCTCTTTAAATTCCACGCTTATTTTATTTTACGTGATTCTCCTACGCTTTTCATTCCATTGCGCCCAATTCTTACATATCCTGCTTCATTTTCTCTCTATTTTTCTCCTCCACATATGCATAAAATAAACCTCTCTGTATAACTCTATTTTCCGACGCATCTTTATCGGATCTAAGGAGGAATCTCCTTTTTCCTCCCTGTCGCTTCTCCTATTTCTGCTTTCTGCTAATACTCCGGACCACGCCAGCATTGTCTTCTTCTCTTCTGTAATAAGCGTGGTTGTCGTGAATCTGGAACAAGTTTTGCGTGAGGTAACTTTCCACCTCCGTTCTCTTCCAGATCTCGTTTATTCGCTTCTGTTAATCGCTGTGTTCATTGTCAAACTGAATACACACGACTTCTCTCTGGAGTTAGGATTTCGCTGATTGTTATTTTTTGTTTGTTATGTTTTTGCACCTTATTTAGTGTTGTTCTTAATGAATAGATTTGTTGACCAATTGAGTGGTTCGTGCGTTAGAATATTCGGATTTCCTTGCCCAACTTAAAAAATCTCTGCAACTCTCCAACTCCCTATACTATAAATTTTTGCTATTGTTTGGAGGAAGGAAATTTCTTCTCTCTATTCTTTTCTTAAATTACACTTTTCTTTCATTTATTTTAAATATATATACTATATGAATATAAAAAAGTTATACTTTAATTACTTATTGATAATTATGAATGTTTTGACAATTTCTTTTTTGTTGGTATACAATTTTGATGTTGATGTTTATTTAATTTAGAACATGTTATTGATGTCTCTTTGTCCTGATTTTAGTATTGTTCAAGGAAGAATAAAATATAAGTATTTTTATTATCAATTTTAAAATTTGGTTTAATATTTCATTTTTATGTTTTTTATATGTATTTCAAATATTTTTAATTTATGCATACTATTATTATTAAATTTCCAAGATCAGTAAATAAGAGTTAAATTTTATTTCACAAATGACATTAAGTATTTGATATTTATAAATTTAATTTTAAGAAATAAGTGTTATATTTAAATAAAATTATTTTATGTAATTGTTTAATCACGTACTATTTTTTTTATTGTTATCATAGCAATTTTAGAATTAGTATTACTTCTGATTTGTATTAGTTGATAATGTAGTACTCTGTATAAATGACTTTTTCTGCTATTATTTAATATTTTTTCTCATTCAAATATGTAATATTTATTGATTTTTTCCGTTTAAATTTATTAACCATTTGTTTTGAGTAATTTCTTTTCTAAGTTCTTGAATGTTCCTTACTTGGATATAATCATTTCTCATTTAATGTACCTGATAAGGGAGAATAAGAATTTAGAAGAGAGAATGAGGAATTTAATTATAAATGAGAATTGCTTTTGTAAAATATAAGAAGAATTCATTATTCATACCTGTTTTTATAAATATTATTTTTATGAAAATTAAAGTTGACATCACTTATTCATTATGCATATTTTTTTATCATTTATTTGAAATAAATTAATAGAAGTATAGCTAAAAATGTATTCAAAAGTTTTTAATTTGATTTAATTTACTTAATTTTTTAATAAATTTATATATAGATATTTATTCTGTTGTGGAAATAAAAAGAGTAAAAATAAAAGTCTTATAAATATTTTAATAAATTTTAAATAATGTAATGTGTATTTTGGTTAATTTATATTTTTATATGATATCAGGGTAATTTTGTTCACTTTCTCTGCCCTATACCGGTTTTTCCGCCGCTGGTTTTTAAAAAGACTCAATCCTCGTATATTCGATTGTAATAAATAGTTGTTTTAATGCAGGAGTAAGTATCCATAATATTATATTAGTATTACATGAAAACTTATAAAATAAATTCTACTACAAGAATCCGGATCCAAGAAAGTAATTTTATGAATATTTTCCTCACTAAACAATTTTTCTAGTTTTTATTTAAATTTTTATGAATATTTTTTCTCACTATACTATTTTTTTTTGTTATTATTTAAATTAAATTCCTTCCTGCACAAAAAAATGAAGAATTTATTAGAGCTGAATAAAAATTGGTATAATAAATGTTATGGTTTTTTTAAAAAAAATTTATTCAGATATTGTGAAATTATTAAATAATTTATATTTGGGAATTTTATATATATTAGTAATGTGTATATATATATATATTACTAATTTAATTTTAATTTGTCTTTATAAAAAAATAGGAACATAGTAAAAGTAATTTTCTTAAAAGTTTACAGTGTTTTTTGTTTAAAATCTTTAAACATGTCGTATTAGTAATGTTGTTTATTTTAAATGATTTTTGTTACAATCACTGTTCATTAATTTCTTACACTGAAAGCTACTGAAATAATTAAATATGATTTCTCCAACAAACTCTATTCGCGATCTCATTTATATATATATATATAGAGTTTGATTGATTGACAAGTTTAAATTCTATTTTTTTAACGTTTTATATTTTAATATGAGACATCTTGCGGGCGGTTGCGTTGAATTTTTCTATGATAAATTGTTTTGATTCAATGTACACAAAACCCTTATATGGTAAAGGTCCACAAAACCCTTATATAGTAAAGGTCGTCATAACTTTCTCTGGTTTAGATCTAAACACCTTCTTTGATATCTTCCTTGGAGGATGGCGGCTGCTCCTTTTTCTCAAGGGAATGTGTTTAGAAAGTGATATATGACTATTTATATTTTTTAATTTATATTATTAGACTTAGGTGGGTTTAGGGTTTTTTTTACATGAAGCTCAGGATTCTATTATCAATTTAACTTGATTTCAATTTCAATTGCAATATTTTCACTTTTTTTTTAAATACTTGTGACATTGATACAAGAAGGTATTGCGTAAGTACCTAATCAAAATTATTTGTTTATATGCAACCTAACACATGCTGATTCTAGATTTCCTTATTTCAAATTTTTGATGAATTCACTTTAGAATTTTTGATGTTCAAATTTTGATTTTAAAAGAATTGAGGTTAAAAACTTCATAGATATTTGGAAGTATTTCGAAAGTGATATTTGAAGCAGTTCATTTATTTATATAGTAAAGTATAGTTACTTTTGAAATATGTGTGTAAGTACGTATCTGAAAATTTTAACTGGCCACATATTGGGATTTAATTTAACTCAACTTTTTTGTTCAGTTTTACAAATTTATTTACTTATTTTGAAAACATTTTTTTGTCGTACGCTGATAATCAAATGAAAATCTAAAACAAACAGTAAAGCGTGACATACTGTATAAATCAGTTTGAGTTTTTGTATCATTTGCTTAGTAATTGACACAGTTCTACTTTTTGCGTCGAAGATCGTCACTAGGTAGAGATATGGGGAAAGTTATGGAAAGCTAGTGTAGTGTCATATCCAGCTATCTATGCTTATTATTTCTCATTGGAAAAGTCTCCCATTTTGTTTCCAGATCTGGATGCTGTTGCATGTTTATTTTTCTGAATTGTGAATGGACTTTTTTTCAATTACTTTTGCACGTGGGATTGTTTTTTTTTTTTTTAACTATAAAAACATAGCTTAGACATCATCCCTGTCCATTTTGTTTTTGTTTTGTGACTATGATGTACATCTATACCATGGTTTGGACAAGAGAGAATGGTCCATGCTCAAGTCCATTATAAGAAGAAAATAAATATATCAGGATGAGTAGTGGTTTCAACATACTCTTTTAGCAGGTTTTATCTAACACACTTTCTCTTACTAAAAGTATTAGTGTGTTGCCAGCAAATCTCTATTTTTGTATAGGTAATAATGCGTGTTTCTCTATTCGCATTTAATCTGTATATTATGATTACGAGTAGGATTATCTCCTCCCTTATCAAACTGGAGTATAGAGATGAAAAGTAATGAATTAGAAAACGATAATGGGAGGAACATGTTGCCTACTTTTGTTGAAATTTTCTGTATGCAGTATTTTAATAATGCATTTTTTGCTCTGTAAATCACGCACATTGTATCCATTCTAATGCTGTGCGTTTTTAGAACCTTCTAGGTAGGTATTGTTGGTAATCCTTGGTTTAAGAGACATTACTCTTGTTCATGTTGATGTTGATGTTCATGGAAAGTGTTGTAACAATATGCCGTGATGTTGTTGTCTTTTTGCAGGTTGTGTGAAGATGGGGGCTGGTGGCCGAACCTTTGTCCCTCCTGCCAACAGGAAATCAGAGGCCGACCCTCTGAAGCGGGTGCCATTTGAAAAACCTCCTTTTAGCCTCAGCCAGATCAAGAAAGCCATCCCACCTCACTGTTTCCAGCGCTCTGTTCTCCGCTCATTCTCTTATGTCATTTATGATCTCACCATAGCCTTCTGCCTCTATTATGTTGCCACCCACTACTTTCACACCCTTCCCCGTCCTCTCTCTTTCCTTGCATGGCCAATCTACTGGGCTGTCCAAGGTTGTATCCTCACTGGCGTTTGGGTCATTGCTCATGAGTGTGGCCACCATGCATTCAGTGACTACCAGCTGCTCGATGATATCGTTGGCCTTGTTCTCCATTCTGCTCTCCTAGTCCCATACTTTTCATGGAAATACAGCCATCGCCGTCATCACTCCAACACCGGTTCTCTTGAGCGGGATGAAGTATTTGTGCCAAAGCAGAAATCCGGCATGAAGTGGTACTCTAAATACCTTAACAATCCATTAGGCAGAGTCCTCACACTAGTCATCACCCTCACTCTTGGTTGGCCCCTGTACTTGGCTTTTAATGTGTCAGGCAGGCCTTATGAAAGGTTTGCTTGCCACTATGATCCTTATGGTCCTATTTACACTGATCGTGAACGAATGCAAATATATATATCAGATGCAGGAGTACTTGCAGTGTGCTATGGCCTTTTCCATCTTGCAATGGCAAAAGGGCTTGCCTGGGTGGTGTGTGTTTATGGAGTTCCATTGCTAGTGGTCAATGGATTTCTAGTGTTGATTACATTCTTGCAGCATACTCACCCTGCATTACCACACTACAATTCCTCTGAGTGGGACTGGTTGAGAGGAGCTCTGGCAACGGTTGATAGAGATTATGGAATTTTGAACAAGGTCTTCCATAATATTACAGACACTCATGTAGCACATCACTTAATCTCTACAATGCCGCATTATCATGCAATGGAGGCTACAAAAGCAATAAAGCCTATTTTGGGAGAGTATTATCGGCTTGACGAGACTCCATTTGTGAAGGCAATGTGGAGAGAGGCAAGAGAGTGCATCTACGTGGAGCCAGATCACGGTACTGAGCACAAAGGTGTATTTTGGTACAAGAATAAGTTGTGATGATTAGTGCTGCGGACGTCTCAAGTTTCCTTTGTGACTGTTAAGTATGCAAACTTGGTTATTGGGAATAATTTCACTGAACCCTAATGTTGCTAGTAGTATCTAAACAGTAAGTAGTGTAGCGGTTTTGTTTGCAGAATAAGATATGGCATCTCGGAACAGTTTAATTATTGCACCAAGGTTTGAAATCAGTGCATGTAGACCAAGTCTCTCACGGCTGTGGGGAAACCTTATTCTTGTTCTAGTTTTTTTATTGCTAGTAATTCGCATTTTCTGTTATTGCCTCACAATTCTTAAACTTCTCTCGTGTTTTCTACTCATTCGCGTGTTCTGTTTTCTCAATATTAGCATCTTAAAGTTATAAAATCATTATTCTCAAACGACTCACATAATTATTAGACTTGTTTTCTAAATGTTGAGGGGCATGAATAATGAACTTTTAATATTGTAAAATAAACTTAAAATATGATATACTTTCTATTTTTAAAATAAGTGAATTACGTAAGCTGACCCGTCTTACCAAATTTACAGACTAAACAAACTGAATCAAGAATAAATGATTGAATCAACTTATCCCGTCTAATCCATATTATCATCCTAATATTAGAAAAATAAGAAAACAAACTATAAATTTTATTATAGTCTCCTATAAAATGTCTCTCTACAAGTACATATTAAGATTTATCCAAAAATATTTTTTTCATTACACCTCTTCTATCTTTCACCTGAAACAGGATTTCACAACTTAGCCATTAAGTGAGGACATGAAACTAACTTATTTTCAAAACTCTGAATAATAACAACATAAAAGTTAAAATTCGAATTCTTAGTATAGTCCAATGAGTTTGCTATGTTCATGTTATTTCTATACTGATAAACAAATATTTTAAATTTTAAATTTACCTCTTATGAGTATAAAACTAGTATGTAGAAATGTGTAATGTACGGAAAATTTTACAACATTTTATATATAAATATTATTATGATAATTAAAAAAATATTATTTTTTTACATATAATAATTATAAAACTGAAATTAAAATGTTAAATTAACTTATCATAAATTTTCAAGGTTAGTAGTCCACAAATTAATTATAAGTAAAAAGGAATGAATAAATTTTTGCCATAACAAATATATTAGAATAAAAAACAATAACTTGAACAAATTTACATTATATAAATAATTATCTAATATTATGTTCCCATAAGATATTTATGGGAAAAATGAAGTACGGTTCACCAACTTCATGCTGTAAGTTAATCTACAAAAATCTCTTAAATTAATTATTGCTTTTAATTCATTATATTATACCAAGTATAGTAATAATAAAAGTAATAAAAAAAATGTGTGTTTCTTCCAGAAACATATTGTAGGCGAAAATCACTTTAAATTATGAAGTCACCTTTTGTCATATAAATTAAAATATAATCTAATACAAATAAAATATGATAAAATATAAATACGATGAAATACTATTTATAGAAATAACTAAAAATCTTAAAAACCATACTGCAAAAATAAACATATATGCATCAACATGTTTCTACGAAAAAACAACCAATTTAATACTTCAATTACTAATTAATAATAAACAATATATAAAGAATACAATGAATATAAGCATTTCATAATATTAACACAAAATATATAACATAAAAAATATGATCAAAGATTTTTACGACTTTAATATACTGACAATTCTTATAGAGTTAAACATATGTAATAATGCCAACACATTATAAATATGTCACACGATGAAACAAAATTGTAATAATTTATGTATGCACATTGCAAGTAATGCATGAACAAATAGAATATGAATACTACTAAACATAAACATATAGTCAACAAAAACATAAATAGCACTTAACTATTCAGGTTTCTAACAAAGGGAACAAAAATAAATATGTTTGATCTTTCATAAGTACGGATAACTGTTACCCTAAGAGAATAATAAAATAAATTATCTAGGATAACTCAAGTAACAAAACTCTGATATGAGAAGAAGGATTTCTGGTATCACATTCAAAGATAATCTTGTATCCTTCACAGAAAGAATGAAGACGACAAAAATTCTTCGACCCGCTGCCAAGTTTAATGGCTCTAGAAGGAAACTTCCCTTTTAACACCTTGCATGTCACCTCCATTAGTAGACATGCAGAGTAACCTTATTGAATCTCCCTTGTCGAATATATTGTGCAAATGGAACAAAAAGATCCTACAACAATTTTTCGTGAAGGGGATGCGTGTGCTAATAAGTTGGCTAATTTAGGATTTATTCATAGAGAATCATTTCATTGGTAAAATAGGCTTCCATCTAGTCTGTTCTTATAATTCTTTATGAATATGTGTAGTCTACCTATGTATCGTTTTTGTTAACATGAGTTTTGGTCTAGTCCCCCCATATTTTTGTATTATCTTTATTTTTTCTTCTTTTAATAATACTTTTGTCATGTGATGACAAATGATTGTTCTTACTTAAGGTGTCAGCCTAGCTGAGATGTCAAGTTGCATAATGATGCCTAACATGAAAGTTTTTATTAAAAAAAAACTTGTGTAAAGTATAATAACTTCATTATTTTTTATAGTGAATATACATTTTTGTGTTATTAAGTACAATGAAATTCTTGTATTAAAACCATTTAGAAGAAACAAATTTATCAAACTAATATTATAGACAATTAAAATTATTAAAAAGTTATAAATTTATACCTTTCTTGGTTATCCACTATAGTCTCGTTGAAAGATTTACTATCAGAAATAAGAATATCCAATCAACAAACTCTTTTATTTTTGTTGCAATTTGCATTGATTTCTCATTGATTAATTTCATATTCTCTGTAAGTTTCAAGACTTTGCAATGTTTCCATAATTCCGCATAGTTTACTGTTGCCTTCACAATGGCATATCTTGATCCATTTTTTACAACATGCAATATCTGCCTAAAATCTTCTCCCAATACAATGATTTTACCACCAAAAGTCTTATGAGCGTTCTCTTGACTTCCAACCCTCATGACATCCCTTAGAGTTCTATTTAGAGCTTCAAAACAAAATTTATTGATCATTGGAGCTTCATCCCATATAATTAATTTAGTTTAAATCAACAATATGGCACGAAGACTTCCTTAGGGTATGTTGCAGGTTGATTGTTCATTTATTAACAAAGGAATGCAAAAGGTAGAATAAACTGTTTTTCCCTCCCGGAAGTGACAAAGAAGCTACATTCAACATAATCAACCCTTTTTATCTAATGGCAATAGAAAAGTTTTCCACATAAAAGTTTTTCTTGTGCTGCCATAACCGTATAAGAAAAAAAACTCAAACTTCTCACAATATTGTTGTCATTATATTCTCATAGATATCCACTTGCTCAGTAGTTAGAGATTGAAAAAGAAAATAATACATTTCAGACATTTTTATTTTTTCATAATTTAATTCATCAATAATGAATCTATTCTCATAAATAAAAGAATGTGAATTAATAGGTTGTGGTAGACTACTAACGTCTTTTAAAGACTTACCATTTCAAATTAATAAGTCTTTTACTTGTAGAGGACAACAGTTTTGTATTTGAGTATCTTCAATTGTAAGGTCTACCAAAAAATTAATATGTCATATAAAGTATTTATAAACCTTGAGGAAAACATAAAGTTATATTTGGTAGGTTAAACTTTTTTTTTTGGTATACAATGTCATCTAATAGTAACTTCCAAGTTTTGTTCCACACTTCACCAGGTCTAGACATAGTATTCATGAGTAATAGTGTAACAAACAATCTTCTGAACTGAAGTCTCATTGCATAGCAAGCCTCTTTATATGTTTTGTAAATTACCTCATTAACAATCTTGATGTTATCATAATTATAACACCCTTTTTATAATTCAACAATATCCTGAGATAATATAATTCTCCTGACCCAAGAGGAATATATGTAAGCCTTCCAATACTAACACTCATCTTCCTTGGCTTTCATTCTCTTCAGTCTGCCATGCTGGATTAGGATTCCTCAATCATATAATGAAACGAGAATAATGATTAGATAATACCTGGTAAACCCGTGATCGCATGGCTGAGGGACGAAGACATGATCTTGATCGGGTTCCCCTTTTGGGTGTATCGCTTAGAATGAAATTATGTGAGCAGAGAGACAAAGAGATGAGAGGCTCGAAAATCCCTTTAGGGAATGAGTTTCGACCGTGTGATGTTAGAATATGAGAGTGTCTCTTTAGTTGTCTGGTAATCTCTATTTATAATACACCCAAGGGAAAATCCTAATTATTTATGGTAATAGTAATTACATCCATCAAGTAATTACCAACAATATAATAGGATAATTATGGTAATTGATCAATTAATAAGATAAATAATTGTGAGGTGCCACATAATATTCTTACATTCTCCCACTTGGCCAAAGGATTATTTATTATGAGAATTAGATAAGTCTGGCCAGATTTTAATACTCATTTTAGTCCTAAACTGTAATTGTAGCAGAGAAATACAGTCTTTGAATCAGTATTCAACTCAAGACCCCCATTAATCATACTACAATACAAATTTAAAACTTAAGTAAATTTTAGGATCAATTGATAAGTAAGCCCTTTAGACTTTGATTTGTACAGTTAGTGTCTATGTATATTTAGGCATGCATAAACATATTTAAGGACACACAAATCAAGGTAAATGAGGAAATTTTATTAAACATAAGTAAGTACAAATATGCTAAATAAGGTCTTTAGATAATCCCATCTTCGAAACATGTTCTTCGAATACTTTAGGTGGGAGACCTTTAGTCATCGGATCCGCAAGCATATTTTTAGTACTAATATACTCAACACAAAGCTTATTTTCCTCAACTCGCTCACGTACGAACAAATACTTTGTATCAAGATATAATCCAACGCCACTCGAACTGTTATTGTTCGAAAAACTAACGGCAGCTGAGTTATCACAATAAAGCTTCAATGGCCTGGAAATAAAGTTAATGACTTTGAGTCCAGCAATAAGATTTCACAACAACATTCCATGACAAGTTGCATTGTACACTGCAACATATTCTGCCATCATTGTTGAGGTTGTTGTTAATTGCTGCTTATGACTCTTCCATGAGATAGGCCCGCCTGCTAACATAAAGATATACCCAGAAGTGGATTTCTTGTCATCTTTGCATTTTGCAAAATCAGAGTCAGAATAACCCACCACTTCTAAACTGTCACTTCTCCTATAGGTCAACTTATAGTCTTTTGTGCCTTGTAGATATCGCAGTACTTTCTTAGCTGCTTTCCAGTGATCTAGACTAGGATTAGATTGATACCGGCCTAGCATTCCAGCAATGTACGCGATATCCGGACGAGTACAGACTTGAGCATACATAATGCTTCCAACTACAGATGCATAAGGTATCATCGCCATTTGCTCTTTTTCAGCCTCTGTTTTCGGACATTGAAAAGAACCGAAAACATCTCCCTTAATTACTGGAGCCACAGAAGGAGAGCAATGCTACATGTTATAACGAGTGAGGACACAGTCAAGGTAGGCCCTTTGGGATAATCCCAAAATCCCCTTAGCTCTATCTCGGTATATTTCGATGCCAATAACATAAGCGGCCTCTCCGAGATCCTTCATGTCAAAATTATGCGAAAGTATGCGCTTTGACTCATGCAACATGTCTATACTATTACTTGTCAATAGAATGTCATCTACGTAAAGGACAAGTATAGTAAAGTTGCTCCCACTCATCTTGAGGTAGGTGCATTGATCCACTTGATTCTTAAGGAAACCTTGTTTCTTCATAACTTCATCAAACTTTATATACCACTGCCGTGAGGCTTGCTTCAGCCCGTAAATGGATTTCTTCAGCTTGCAGACTAGGTGTTCTTGACCTTCAGGTTTAAAACCTTCTGGTTGTTGCATGTACACGTCTTCATACAAGTCGTCGTTAAGGAAAACGGTCTTGACGTCCATCTGATGTAGCTCTAGATCAAAGTGAGCTACGAGGGCCATTACGATCCTTAAGGAATCTTTTCGAGAGACAGGTGAAAAGGTCTCTTGATAATCAATTCCCTCTTTCTGAGTGAACCCTTTTGCAACCAATCTTGTTTTGAAGCGTTCAATGTTTCCATTCTGATCTAGCTTGGTTTTGAACACCAGTTTAGATCCTACGGGTTTTACTCCGTGGGTAATTATACTAGATCCCAAACATTGTTTTTCTTCATGGAGTCAAGCTCATCGAGCATGGCATTATTCCATTCAGAAGACTGATCACTAGTAATGGCTTTATTGTAAGAGGTAGGATCAATATACCTTCCTGCATCCATTTCTGCTTCAGTCAGGTAGGTTACATAATCATCAAAATTTGTAGCAGTTTTAGTTTTAGATGACCTCCTGAGCTGATTAGCGGGTTTTACATTGTACTGATGTTTGTCGTTCAGGGTGACTTCATTCTCGGATGGATTCAGAGTAGCATCATGTTCTGAGCGTGGAGTAGGTGGCGCAGCGGAAGAGGAGTGGGTACAAAAGGAGTGATCAAAGGCAAATTAGTAGTTGATGTAGATCTCCCCCCGCCTCTTGTACTTCTAGTAAATCCAGGTAAGGATTATCACTGCTCCCACTGATCTTGAAATCCTCTAGGAAATGAGCATGTTTGGTTTCTACAATGCGAGTGACGTGGGAAGGACAATAAAATCTATAACCCTTTGAGTGATCGGGATACCCGATGAAGTGACAAGTTACTGTTTTCATGTCAAACTTCTTTAAGAAAGGGTTATAAACTTTAGCTTCAGCAAGGCAGCCCCATACTTTCATATATCTAAGACTCGGTTTCCTTCCAGTCCAAAGTTCATAAGGAGTTTTAGGGACAGATTTGGAAGGAACTCTATTGAGTATATGAACTGCTGCTTTTAATGCCTCGATCCAGAGGAATAAGGGCAAATTGGAGTTGGCTAACATACTACGCACCATGTTCATTAGGGTCTTGTTTCTCCTTTCAGCAACACCGTTTTGTTGAGGAGTACCGGGCATGGTGTATTGGTTCACAATCCCCTGGCTTTTACAAAACTCATAAAATGGACCAGGGGCTTGCCCCAAATCAATGTGTCTACCATAGTATTCACCTCCTCTATCTGATCGAACAACTTTTATTTGAAGATCAAGTTGTTTTTCAACTTCAGTTTTATAATCTTTAAAAGTTGTAAGTGATTCAGATTTCTCCTTAATGAGATACAAGTACATGTAACGAGAATAATCATCTATAAAAGTGATAAATGAATTATGTCCTGTTATTCCAACGATGCTGTAAGGGCCACTAATGTCAGTATGAATAAGTTCTAATAATTTTGAACTCCTAGTGGCACCTTTCTTAGTTGTGGATGTCATTTTTCCTTTGAGGCATTTGACACATGTTCCAAAATCAGTGAAATCGAGAGATGGTAAGACTTCATCCTTCACAAGTCGAGATAAGCGATATCGTGAAATGTGGCCTAAACGTTGATGCCACAACATGGATGAAGTTTCTAAGTCTCGTTTTCTCTTGGTCTTTGTTAAGTTCTCATTAATATTATATGATAACAAAGATTTGGAGAAGCTATCATCTAGTTCTAACTTATAGAGACCGTTATCCAGAAAACCAGTACCAAACAATTGAGAATTTAAAGAAATAGTAAGTTTGCCATGACCATGGGAAACATAAAAACCATCAATGTCTAACTTTGGTCCTGATACAAGATTCCGAGTAATCTCGGGAATATATAAGGTATCATAAAGTTTAATACATTTTCCAGTTTTCATAAGTAATTCTAAGGTTCTCACAGCTTCGACAAATAGTCCTTGTCCATTCCCCATCTTAAGTGTTCTTTGGTTTCTTTCCAGCTTCCGGATTGTAAGGAATCCCTGGATTGAATTGGTCACATGAACCATAGAACCAGAGTCAAACCACCAAGTATTAGTTGGAACATTTAAATTAAAGGACTCAATTATCATATTTAGATGATTACCTTTCTTAGCCAGCCACTCCTTAAAGCTTGAGCACTCAGACTGCTTATGTCCTACCTTGCGGCAGAACTTGCATTAGGACTTGCTAGTGGATTTGTTAGATCTGGAGGGTGCACTTGCATCAGTTTTAGGGACCTTATTAGATTTCCTTTTATGAAATTTGCCCTTCCGCTTCTTCGATTCAGCAGCCACGAGGTAAGCAACATCTGGTTTCTCCAGCTTCAGGCGCTCTTCTTCTTGAACAGTCATAGCAATCAACTCACTCATGGACCATTTGTCCTTATGAGTATTATAGTTGACTTTGAAGGCTTCAAACGCAGAAGGAAGAGAAGTCATAATGAAGTGGACTAGGAAACCTTCACTAATCTCCATGGCTAATCCCTTAAGTTTACGGGCCATGTCGCTCATCATCAGGATGTGCTAGCGAATGCCGGTGCGCCCGTCATATTTTGTAGTCACCAACTTCAAGATAAGAGTACTAGCATGCGCCTTAGAGGTTCCTTGAAATTGTTCCTCCACAGAAGCTAGATAAGCCTTAACATTAGGTGAATCAGGAATGCCTCCTCTGATGATTGGGCTGATGGAATTCTTGATAAGCATAAGACACATCTTGTTACTCCTTTGCCATTTCTCATAAGCCATCTTATCTTTAGGAGTGCTCTTATCAGTGAGGGAAAGAGGAGCAACTTCAATTAGTGCATGATCAAAATCCAGCATCCCAAGAGTCAGCATCAAGGAATCTTTCCAAGAAGAATGATTTTCACCAGTCAAGGTCTCAATTCCCATATTAGGGGCTGGTTAGACGATGAATTAAGATACTTAGGCTAAGGAAAATGTTAGAGTGACATAGGGAAACTTAGGTCTAAAGCAGGCATAAGTAAGAACCATTATGATAATGAAGCTGTGATAAAATCTATTATAACATCAAAATAATAGACTAGATTAGGTTCTACTTAAATAATCAACTTTCACTTTGGTTAATTACCAATTATTTAAGCATAATGAACAATTATAAGTAAGGTATGTGCAATAAGAATGTGACACATCATCTTTGGACAGAAGTGAACATTTAAGCTTATGCACATATTAAGTTTGCAAAACACAAGTGCAACAAACATCGTTGGACAGAATAGAAGTAATTGTGTTTTTAGGCAAATGTCATGTGAATATTTAATAATTAAGTGTACTCACAAGTAAGTGAAGGTGCTTAATTAGACTCAAATAACAAGACATAACCCATCATCGTTGGACAGAAGGGAGACTCCTGTTATTAAGTTTAAGCAAAAAATTTAATTTTAATTTTGTCAAACTTAATATTTTTTTTTAAGAGTTTAACAAAATAAGTATTTTTTTTTAAACATAATTACGGTATCATGAGATTTACCATATTTAATTCGATAAATAAAAGGAAACGCGTAAATATGTTACTCATAAACCCGATAAGGTGAGTAGCGGAATATTAAGGATTTGATTTTAGATTTGGTCTTCAAAATTTTAATTAGATTGATATGTTTCCAAGTTTGACACGACTGCTATTTTCAAAAATAGTAATAATAATAATACCCGAAAATTAATAAGGCAAGAATATACTATCCTAAATAAGGAAAAACTTGGAGACTAAGATATCAATTTTTATTTATTTATTTATTTATTTTAGGAAAACACAATCAAATCAAATTCATTCATAATTAAGGGAATCAATTGTATTTCGAAAATTTGAATTAAGGAAAAATATTATTTTCGAAATTTCCTAATTAAGGGAATAATTAATTTCCGAAAATTTTTTATTCCTAATTTTTGAAAATTCATACAAACAACAAATAATGATGATGAACATAGAATCAAAATTAATTTCATTCCAAATAAGGGAATACTCACAAAAATTATGAAGAACACATAACATTCATATTAAATTTTAATTTTCAAAATCTTAAAATAATTATGGATCACGAAAAAATTAAAATTTATTTTATGATATCAAGGTGGATTTTCAAAAATAAGTGGTTCAATAATATACCAAAATAAAAACATCGAGAAAATCAATAGGTTGAATAAAAATCCTCGTTTCTTCCAAATTTAGGGAAAACGAAAGAAGAATCGATTAAGCAACATAAACCGCTCTGATACCACATGCTGGATTAGGATTCCTCAATCATATAATGAAACGAGAATAATGATTAGATAATACCTGGTAAACCCGTGATCGCATGGCTGAGGGACGAAGACATGATCTTGATCGGGTTCCCCTTTAGGGTGTATCGCTTAGAATGGAATTATGTGAGCAGAGAGACAAAGAGATGAGAGGCTCGAAAATCCCTTTAGGGAATGAGTTTCGACCGTGTGATGTTAGAATATGAGAGTGTCTCTTTAGTTGTCTGGTAATCTCTATTTATAATACTCCCAAGGGGAAACCCTTATTATTTATGGTAATAGTAATTACGTCCATCAAGTAATTACCAATAATATAATAGGATAATTAGGATAATTATGGTAATTGATCAATTAATAAGATAAATAATTGTGAGGTGCCACATAGTATTCTTACATGCCATCCAAACAAATTGGCTAGGATATTCATAATAGGTCAAATATTGTCGCTCTAGATAAATTTTATTAGCCTCAAACCAAGCTAAAAATAGTGTTCGTTTATGTTCATTTGTGTTCAATATTTCATCAATTTCTTCATTGTCTTTAAATAGAATGAGTTGCTCATATAACAGATGAAAATTCAACCTTTGAACTACATGCCATCTAGTCTAATTGACGAAGTATGTCAAGCAACAAACAATGGGAATTGAATAACATAATTTTCTTACTTTAGCTGGAATAAATTGAGTGTTGAGTAATATTGAGTTATAATATCAACACATTTCAATCATCATTGCAGATAACTTAAATGTAGAACTGGTGGAAGGAAATATATGAAAGATAAGAAACTAATTTTGTACGTGTCACACTTGTATTGTCAAGTCTTAGAAAAAAAAGGAAGTAGAAGTATTATTTTGTCCAAAAGATAGGAATAGAAGATTTTGATAAGACATTATATCCACTGACCGTTGGCTTATAATATTGGCCAAGAAAAAAAAGTAAACATTTGGAAAGTGTTTGACCTTGACTTTTATTTATAATCATTGCAAAGCACAAGGATACTGGGAATTGTCTTCTTTGAAACTTGAAAGGCGGTCCTTAATATGAAGTGTTCAAGTCCATTTTAGGAATGAATATTTTATGACCAATGTTTTTGTCTGTAATCATTGTACCACCAATAACATTCTTCCCAACTCATTAACTTGTAATAATGTGTCATTACATAGTCCATTAGCTTGATCAATATTTCTTAAAAGCATTATTTGGACATTAGTTTTTAGTTTTAGGCAATGATTATGAATCCTAAACATCTAATATCGTTTAAAAACTCTGATGTAAACCACTCAGCTTAATTGTTTTCATCTTCATCAGATTGGCAAGGTGTGTTTGAACTTAAGTAAGTAACTTCTTCTCTAGGGATTAAACACATGATAAATTCATTGACTTTATCTACACATTCAGTTGTCAAACAAAGTATCACACCGTTATAAAAAAAAAGTTAGCACTGTTCATATTATTCAAGAATTTAGGATACACAAATTCAACTAAACTAAGTAGAGGTGAATCACTGTGTTCGACTAAGAGATGTTTGGGTATTTCAATTATGCTTTCACCCATTTCGTTTAAGTTCATATTTCCATCAACAATCTTTAGAATCCAATAAACAAATTCTTTGATATCTGTAGCACTTTCAACTCATTCCTAACTTGTTAATCTCATATTCTCTAGAAGTTTAAAAAATTTGCAATATTTTCATAGTTGAGAAAGGTTATTGCTGCCTTTACAATGTCGTATCTTGATCCCTTCGTGTCAACAAACATAATTTGCCTAAACTCACCTCTTAATACAACAACTTTACCATAAAAAGACTGGTTATTGTTCTCTTAATCTACAACCTTCATAATAATAATATCATAAAATAAGTATAATAAAAATACTATAAAATTGTATATATTGGTTTTAATTCTCATTTTTAGAATGATTTGATATAATATAATGTGTAGATTTTGGAACCTATTAAATAAGTTTCACGTGTAAACAAATCATTACATATTAGTTATAATAAATAATTCAAATTTTTAAATAAATAAATTCTTAAAGTAATAAGTGGAAGTCATTTTTAACAATGTTTACAGCTGTAACCATCTTTATTTTTATAATAATGAGTTTTTATTTTTTTTATGTAGATTTTGTAGAAGTAGCATTGATTTTAATTTGTGACTTTATTTGAACATTTGTTAACATATTTTAAGAAATACTTTGTTAAATTAGACCTAGTTGTAATATTTTGTATTAATGTGAGCTTGATTATTTAAATAAAAAGATAATGACAAAACCATTTTGTTCCAAATAATAATGTGAGATACTAAAAATAAGCACGTGAGATTTTCAATTTATTGAAATTGATTCTGGTTAAAGAAAATCGATAAATATTTGCAATAGATAGAGAAAAATATTTACAATATTTATTTGAAGAATTTTGTTTTAAAAAAATGATTTAAATAATAAACATGAAACAATGTCAAATAAAATATTTCATAAACCACACAAATTTAATTGTTTTCGTTTTTATTACTAATTAACTTATTTTAAAAATCAGAAAAATATTTATGGTTATATGCATATCTATTTGAATTTGTTCAATTAATAAAACATCTAAAATAAATTATTATTATTTGAGAACAAATTTAATATTTATTAATAAAAATAAATTTTATATTATAAAATAAACTAATTTTATGTTTATTATTTATATTATTACAAATATTTAAATTTTGTTTATCAATTGTTATTATTTCCATAAAGTATTTCACATTTGTTACTTCAATATTTGTTTTTTTAATATTTATTGTCTTTGTTATTTTTCATGCTAGGCATTATTTGCATTGTTCAAGAAGAGTCTTTTAACCTTTTTATTTGGGATTCTCCACTAATAATATCAAAAACAAAAAGATGAAAAAAATCGAAAAAACAAGAAACTTTGATAAAAAAATCCAAAAACAATATTATTTTTATGCTACGAAAAAAGCATAACAAATAGAGAAGGGGTGACACCATTAAATAAATTGAGTATTTATGTATTGTTGTTCCGTGCAGAGTTGAAAGAAAGAAAGAAAGAAATAATTGAAGCAGGGAAGTGTTCCCGCCAAGGCCATGAGAATGGAACGAGTGCAGTGTAGCTATGGCTGTCTGGTTAATGCTCTCGCTCTCTTTCTCTCTCTCTCTGATTCATTTGTATTGTGATCTTGATGATGAATGTGTTGATTTGATTTCAATGGAAGCAGGACGAAACGTTCAAAATTAGGAAAGAGATGTTTCACGGCCAACAGTACAGCCATATTTACTTCGCACGCCTTCATTTGATGCGAACTCTGTTGTATTCTCTCGTTCCTCATTGGAAACCTAATTTTCCCGGTACCCCACTCCTTCTTTTTCTACTATCACATCCACTTAGGGTAATATAATACTATCATATTTGTGTGTGCTGTGCTGTGCTGTTTCATTTGTTTTGAGGTTTCAAATAACTGCTTACCGGTTTCTGTTTCCAACAGTGTGCACGGTGCTGGAATTGGAAGAGGGCAAGGAATGTGTCATTGTTGGAACCCTCTACAAACACATGAAGCTCAAACCTTGTATACTTGACGAGTATTCTAAGCAGGTTCCTTTCTGTCTATACTTCATGGGTATCCCCAATATTGCATGTGTGTTTTTTAAATTTTAAGTAAATTGTAACAATATAATTAGAAAATATTACAGAGAATATTAAGAGTGAATTGTGAGTGCATTGACAGTGTAAATGTTTTTTACATGTTCATTCGATCTCAGATTGACAGTGTAAATGTTTCTTACACGTTCAATCAATCTCAGATCGACATGTATGATAATTTGTTGACATTTAAACTACCAGTCTTCAAAGTAGTATCAATGTGGATATCTGATTGGTTCACAGCGTCAAGATAGAAATTAAGTTTGAATTTAGGAAAATTTACTTGTATTGTCAATGATTTGTAAATGTTTCGTTTATGCGCAATGTAAGCTGTAGGAATTCGAGTTTTTGTTTAGGAGATGCAGAGAAGCGAAAGTGTTTTCTGGTTGAATTGCTAAAGAGGAGAAAAAATATTTATTTGGTTTAATATGGAAGCTTTTAAGTTGTGTTGTATGGTACTTTGAAGAGTATATGGTCTCGAGAGTGAGGACTTGAATTCGTTATATAAGGATGAATTGTGAGCTTTCTTCTATGAAATTTGATAATAATGTGCCGTGGTGCTGTATTTTACTATTTTTCTGCTGATAATATGCAGAAATCAGCGGTTCCACTTGTCAAGCCACATAACTTCATGCACTCGGATGATTACCTAGTTTTGGAAGATGAAAGTGGGCGGGTTAAGCTCAGTGGAAATATCATTCCGCCCTCTGAATATGTGACAGGTCTATATGATGAACTACTTATCCTGATTTAGTAAAATAGATTTGGTTATAAGAAGGCAATTATGAAACATGTGCATGTTAATTCCAATACATTAAGTTTAGTTTCCACAATTTCTTTATTTTTCCTTCTTCTGTTTGGATTGCTTTGTTTTCAGATTTGTTTAATATGAGGTACCTAGGAATAATACATGTGGCTACTTTATAGCAATGCAACTTGCCTTCTGTACAAATGACTGTCATTTGAAACATGACAATTTTATACTTACATTATCTGCAACAGGAATTGTGGTTGCTTTACTTGGAAAGGAAAGTGGGGCAGGTGATTTTTTGGTTCAGGATGTACTAGATGCTGGCTTACCCCCACAGATAGAATTTCCCCTTAAATCAGGTACCTCATTTATATCCCTTGCATTTTATAACCCAATAAAGCACACCCGTGACATTTATGGGATTTTTGCCCAGACCTTGCTTACTGATGGTAGATAATGATTTCCCATTTGAGGACGGAAGAATATTTGCTCAATTGGCATCCCGCTTTCCTGCATAAAGTGATGTTTCTGTTATCTGTTTAGTATTTGGTCAGAAGGATTTGTGCTGTTTGAAAATTTTATTATTCACAGTCTGCAATTATAAATTGTCTTCTGTTTCCCTTTTCTTATCATAGTCTCTTTCGATTTGATTGCATAAGATTTTAGTTGTATTTGCTGAAGTTAACGGAACTAGTTTCTTATCTTTTTTATATGGTCAAACTTTGATAAGTTACCCAATTCAAATATGCTGCTTGTTCATTGCTTCTCGTGCTTGTCTTAATGCAGAGATAATGAGCAACATACTTGCCATTTTATCCTTTTAACTTTACATCTTTGATCATCCATACTTCAATATTTGTTATTAAAATTTCAAATTTTAGTGAAATTATTGTCTTGAATTTTCTTTTATTTGGATTCTACAGGGGAAGACAAATACGTTGTTCTTGTGTCAGGTTTAGGGGTTGGGAGCAGCACCTCTAATTCTCTTCGGTTTCAGCTTCTCATTGATCATATCACAGCGCATTTAGGAGATGAGAAGGTTTGTCCGGTTTTTCTCTCAACTTCTCAAGTTGATAATTATGCACCATTACATTTTAACTAATAAAAAGTGACAAATTACACAGGAGCAAAGTATTGCGTCAAAAATTGTTCGAGTTGTCTTTGCTGGAAATTTAGTTGAGATACCTCAGAGACTTCTTAACGGACAGGTATTCATGTTCCTGTATAGGGAGAGAGAGATAGGAAAACAAAAGGATTTTAGAGAGAAATCGTTATTTCTGCATATGCCATTTACTACTTACGTGAGCTTTACTGTGTAAGGAGAGATCTGATTTATTACAGGAAAAGAATAGTATAACTACGAGACAATGCGAGGTTATACAAAAGTAACATAATAGAGTAATATGCACCACTAGTATCTTAATAGTTTCACTGACGAGTTTCTTTAATGATTATGCATTTTTTTCTACTATTTGGTTTCCTATGCCAATATCTCTTTACATAACAAGTTTAAACAATGCATTCAATATAATTCAATAGTTTTACCTTTTTCTTCTTCTAATAAAGTAAACACCTTCGTTTCATGGACCAAAATATGATTACCCACTATTCTCTTGTAATTTGTATTGTATAATCACCAATTAATTTTCTCTGGTATCTGAATTCCTTGATTGCACTTGCTCTCTCTTATTTGATTTAGTTGCCATAGTAATTCACTTTTGTGGAGGAATATTACAGAATCATCTGATTTGTATTAATGAATAATTAGATGAGAAGAACTAAGTTATCCTGCCACTTCTTAACATCTTAGAGTTGCATTTTAGATTCACGCACTTTAGTTGATTATATAAAGTCTTGATTGATATCCGGTTGCTAGACAGCACCCATTGCTAGCAAAACAGCTAATTGAGCTGATTACAGTAAATAATACAACCAGTTGTCTGGCATTTAATCTGTAATTTCTAATGTGATTTTTGGCCTTTTCATCAATATTTGTAAAATTTGGCTTCAAAGGATCTTGCAAAAATGTCTGAGACAATAAGGAAGCTAGACATTCTGTTGAGTCAGGTTTGTTTCATTACATTCATTCTTATGTTGTACTCCTTGTTTTTCTCAATAATTTGCCTAACTTTTACTTGCTTTTCAGATAGCTGCTGGTTTGCCTTTGGATATCATGCCAGGACACAGTGACCCTGCTAATTTCTCATTGCCACAACAGGTTCTTATATTTCTCTTTCAAGGGTTGAGTGCAGATTCTCTGCTGGGTTTTTAGTGTTGTTCCTCTACTGTGCCTTCAAAATACATTGATTTTGATATATTAAAAAAGTTTTAATATATTTTAAAATATCAAAATCAGTGTATTTTGAAGACACGGTAGAGGGATAACACCAAAAACCCAGCAGAGAATCCAAATTCTTCAAGGGTTATATATAGCCTAGGTCATATTAACATGTGCTGTTTTTCTTTGTTACTAAAATCATCACTTGCAGTCATTGCATGGATGCCTTTTCCCCGGGTCTTCCACATATAATACTTTTAGATCTTGTACAAATCCTCATTGTTTTGAGCTTGATAATGTCAGGTAAATACTCTATTCTCACTATTATTGTCTTTGTTGCTAAATGCACTATACATTGAACATGATCCTGCACTGCTTCCAGGTTTCTTGGGACATCGGGTCAAAATGTAGATGATCTTGAGAATTATTCGGATGCAAAAGATAAACTTGAATTCATGGAAAAGACATTAAGGTGGAGGCATTTAGCACCCACTGCACCTAATACTCTTGGTATGTTCATTATGTATGCCTCGATGCTTTTACTCCTTTATTATCAGTAATCTATTTTTTTTTTCTGCTTAGGTCAGAGGTTGAACATTTGTTATATTACCTGCTATTTCTGAAAAGAAGCATAGTTGTTCTTCCAAAAAATAAAATGATTTATTCTGACTTCTGTTACTAACTGTTGCCTTCTAGGGTGCTTTCCTTATACTGAGAGGGATCCTTTCTTCATTGAGAGCTGTCCTCACGTTTACTTTGTTGGAAATCAAGATAAATTTGAAACTCGGATCATAAAGGGTATTTTTATTCTAAAATCAATATTGCAGTTGCAGAAATAAAAGTTACTTTTTTTTTTCTGTTTTGCATTTACTATAATATCCCTTCCCTAAAACTTTAATTAATTTTGCTTGATGATTGCAGGATCAGAAGGGCAGTTAGTGAGACTCATATGTGTTCCTAAATTTAGTGAAACTGGAGTTGCTGTTATGGTGAGCTCCAAATCTTGCACTCTTCATTTTAACTTAGATATGGCCTTTTAATTCTTGTATAAATATATTACTCCATTAGCACATCAGTAACATGTCTCTGTTTTGGTGCTAAAGTAATGGATTGCTGTCCCTATGAACGTACTAACGAGACTCACTTTAGGCATTTCATTGCAGTCAATTAAAAGTTGAAAATGGGTTTCTTTAAATGGTTAATAAGCTTAAAATATGGTTCTTAGCTAGAATTTCAATGTTATCTTTCTCGCTGCTTTTCTCCCGCCTATTATATAATGGAGCAATTTTAAAAAGTTCAATTAAAAGAAAGAACATCAGAAAATATGTTTTTACTATTTTGACAGAACTTTCTATAGATAGAGGGTTCTCTTTTAAGAAAATCATGAAAGGTTTGGTCTTGGTATGTGCTAGATATAACTGGGTGTTTCTAAATATTTTGGTTACGGATTGGTCACGTGAGACAAACAGGTTTTGGTATGTAGATTGTTTTTTTCTACTATTATGGATAGCCGGTATATTTCCTCCAAGTCCTCCAAGCTATACGATGGTTGATATAGTTTCCAGTTTGGTTGAACGTGATGCTTGTAAATCTGTAATTTTGAAATTTAATAAATAAAATATGAAGCCCTGTTGCAATCTTTTTCTCTCCTCGTGTTATTTACTTTGTTAATATGCCAGGAACTTTACTGACCTAGTTAGGTATCTCTTGCCTTCTCTAAGAAGGTAGAAATTTTAGTTCGATCCTACTTGGTTGTCACTGATGCAATCCTGGAAGGATCTATATTTGATGAAAATGTAGTTAAGAGCAATATTAGTTGTAGGATTACTACTGCTGAAGGTTGTTTTCTCTGCTTAATGTTTGGTTGATATATTCCTGGTTTCATCTGATGTAATTCTTCTTTCCCTTTATGCAGCTTAATCTAAGGGACCTCGAATGTCATGCTCTCAGTTTTGGAACCCAATTCAGCTCATAACAGTGCAGAATGAAGTTGTTTTGGTAATTAAATCTGTAAGCTTCTAAATTTAGAGCGGTTCTAGCATGAATATAGTGTTTATATAGCTCTTTCAAACGGAGAAAATGTAGAGTAAGAAAGGTTTACCCCTGATCTATAAAAAGGGTTGAGTCTATGAGGTATTTTCAACTGAAATCAATGGTATACATACACATCCTTATTTTTTTTACTTTACACATGTTATCACATTCAAGAGCCTAATTGGCTCGTTAGGCGTAGCTAGTTAAAAACTAATAAAGCCATTACTGAAGTCATTTTGACGTGTCAGTTTTCCCCTTAAATTTGTTTGAAGATTGAAAATGTCATCCATATATATATGTAGACAGATGATTTGCATTTACATCCAATACAGGTAATGCAAAGTTTGTTTTGTTATTGTGCTGCCATGTATCCTCAGACGTAAAGGGCGAAGAACTGAAAATTGAAGCTTAAAGTTGACAAAGGCTACCTGCGTTTCTTGAGTCTAATATTTATAGTATCCTGATTTATCGATTCCCATGTCCATTTGTCTTGCTAGTTTTCAATGTAACAGTGTTTACACTTGTCCATTTTGTTTGACAATGGATATTTATAACATTTCAATGCATTTTGTTTATAAAAAATCACATTATATTCTTGCTAATTATTTTTGGATTCGTCAAATATCGAATTAGGAATCTCTGAAATACTTAAACGCCCGACACAGTTTTATTATGTTATAAATATTTTACATCTTGGAATTCATACATTGGGCGTTGTCATTTTGCACATAAGATTCTCGTCGAAAACTGTACTAATCTTATTCGTTCTTTTAATTGGGTAATTTTATAATTTAAAAATGCATAAAATTAGTAAAAGTTTCCCCATATATTGAAGAGAATTCTTCTGTTGGTGAAAGAAAAAAAATGACCACCCTAATTAACTCTTATACTAATTGTAAAAGTTAGTTTATTATATTATACATGCAATTTTTTGATTGTGACGAAGATAGTTTATTCATTATATTAGGATAAGGTAGGTAGTAGTAGTACGTCAGAGAGTAGCACTGAAACTGAAGGAGAGCGCAATTGTGGGTCCTTTCAACTTTAGTATTCTATTGTTCCCATCACAACATTCACATGCCATTCCCATCCTTAAACAACACACCACACCACACGAAAATCCAAAACCATACACAAAAATAAGAAAAATCTTACGAAAACTAAGCCAATCACAATTTATTATCCCAACCCAACGGCTATATTTTCTTCCATCTCTCATTCATTATTCTACAATTATCTCTTTCCACTTTTGCATCTCGTAACGGTCCTCATCACACAACATATATAGTCATGTTAATATTACCTTACATAACATAAATAGTGCCAATTATTGTTTCACTTCCAATGGACACTGCTAAGGTTCAACATGTGACCAAACAATCTTCGGATGAGCTTCTGAGGAAGTTTGCAGAAGTGGGTTGTGAGGAGGGTGGAAAAAGGAGGAGGAAGAAGAGGAGGGAATATGATTTCTGTGACAGCCCTTCAACAGGTGGCGCCACCGTGGTGGAAAGGAGGTCCCTTCTGCCGCCCAAGTTGACACGGAGGTCGCTGGTGCTCCGGCAGCTCAGAGTCAGAAACAAGTCATCACTCTTTGGAAACATTCATAAGGTGAGGCCTATTCAATTCATTTTCTTCAGACAAGCCATGTTTTTGGTCCATATATATGATCATTCAAGTCCCTGTAGATGGCCATTTTTTTCACTTTATGTAAATATAACAAATTTGTTATGTCAGCCAAAAAAAAACTAGTTTGGTCGAAGAAACGTATTTTTTGAAGGCCGAAATAAACACTAACTTTCAGAGCTTTGTTTTACAGACTTGGGATTGCAATGAAACTTTTGTTTGAATGTGTCTGAGAAAAAAAAATGCTGGTCTGGGTGTTTCTGAAATTATTTTTCAATTGAAACTAGAACTTTCACCTTAATGGTTTAGTGCCCAGTTTTACTAGTGCATTAAAGAGATGAAATTTGAATTTGAATTCAAAAAAAGCAAGGAATTGTTTTTACATTTTGTCTGGGTTTTTGTCCTAAAATTGAACTTTCAAAAGCAATAATAATAAAAATTATTCTGATTGATTAATTATATGAACTCCACCTTGCTGTTGTGGATAAAATAATAATGTAGGAAAAGCTATATTATAACATGCTTTATTTAGAAGGCATATTTAAGCCTGATTATGGCTTAACTTGAAGCTTCAAACTTCATAACAAAAAAATTAATCAATTACTCCCAAGAGGTAATTTTATTAATTTTGATCACTAATCAATCTTAACTGAATGTTTATTTGTCTCCATTTAAAAAAAAATATAATTATAATAGTAAATGAATTGTTTTCATGACTTGTTGCAGACATGGCGTAGAACTGTTGAAGGTGCTTCGAGAGTTTTGTTGGAAAAGCATTATAATCGCCACAAACGTTTGATCAATGACAGTGTTTAAGCTGTGTTCAGAAATTTACAGCTTCTCTTTGATGCTGCATGTGCGTTAGTTCCTGGTCAGAAGGAAAATGCAAACCTCACTACTCTATGTATATTGTCCCATTATATCTTCTTTAACTCTTTTTCATTCTTTCACTTCCAAGTAATAAAATTTATGTCCTCATTCTCCATTTTGTTACAATATCTCCTTTGAAATACTAAAAACAAATATAATTTATAAATCTTTGTTTATGTCTCTTCTAATATGTAGGTTTTCTCTATTTGAATTTGTCCAAAATACTTGAAATTATGTTTGTTGGACAATTTGCATCTCAATTATTTATAAAGGTTTTTTAAAGTTAAACAACTTGATAAAAAAATATGATTGCATCATTTTAAAAATTTATTTATGATTGCATCATTTAAAAAAAAAATATATAATACTCAGTTTTGTTTCAACGATAAAAAAAATTAATATATTTTTCAATTTTTACTTAATTAAATTTCAAATAAATTTTATTTAAGAATTTGTTGAGTTTTATTAGAAATTCGTATTTTTAAGTTGAAGGAACCGTCTTTGATATCATATTTTTTTCTAAAATTAAAGAAAGTAGTAAAAAAAAAGTTAGTACCAAAAATTCTTTTCAAGATCATTTAGTTTCTCGAAGTTAATTATTAAACAATCATTATTGGAGATGCTATTATGATTTTTTTTCTCTCGAGAAAGATAAGTTAAATTAAGTTAACGTTTTTAGTAATTCAAAAATGTAATAACAGATTCAGAAAAGGCCATTTCACATGGGACTTGTGTTAAAGAGTTTTCCTTTTAGTCTACAAGATAAAATAGCTTCTTCCATATCTAATCAAGAATCTTACAACTTCATGTTTTAAGGCACACTTATTCAATAAGACTAATATTTTATATATATATATATATATATCCACTAGTTAGCATTGAGAAATCATGATAGATATAAATCGGAATTCTCAAAGTAATTTTCTGAAAAAAATAATATATATTAATTGTCACTTCTCAATATACTTGGTTAAATTAGAGAATTCTTTATAATTTACTCAATTTTTAAATAAAATTATAAACTATCATGAAAGTAAGAGAGAAACATTAAATGTAGAAAAGTTTTCATAATGGATGATACACTAAATAATAAATCACACACTAAATTGATACATTTAATAAATTAACAAAAAATTTATTATGCTTTAACAATAATTATAAAGAATTCTTTATAATTTACTCAATTTTTTTATTGTTTCGTTAAGGGTATTCTTTCTCAAGCCACTTTTGGTTCGGCTAAGTATTCTTTATCAAATCATTCATGACTTAACCAAGTACTCTTGACTTCAGTCATTCCTAACTTAACGAGTATTCTTCACTTCAATCACTTTTAGGTTAACGAGTATTCTTTGACATTCATCAACTCCTAACAAACATATAAAGATTGTAAGTTTTATCATCTAATTCAGATCATATGTTTACTCCCTAGGAATTGATTACATCTTTCAATAAATACAAGAGTAAGCTCACTTCTCTAGGTAGTAGGATGAAACTGTTTATAGTTGTTGAACAACTTCAGCTTCTATGCATGTTCATCTTACATCTGACGTGTTTGAATATGGTCATTGCATTAAATTCAATTTTAAATGCTTTTGTTCCTTACAAACATCCCAGATGACTATCAATACACACCTCCCTTAGTAGTTTTTATTTTTTATTTTAAATTTATCTATTAAAAAAGGTTAAATCAAGTTCACTTTGTGATTGCTTTATTTTGAATTTACACTCATTGGAGCTAAATTGGATGATGAGGTGAGTTTCACAAGTTTATTAGTTGAGATGAGATATTCCAATGATAGATAATTCATCTCTTGATAGAAACAATGAGCAAATTTTCTAGAAAACAATTCTAGAAGTTGGCCAAGGAAAAATACAATTACATTTCTCATTAGATGATATCAATAATGATTCAGAAATTTCTTATACTAGTACAAAAGTTTAAAACAATGACCCATTATTTAATGCGGTTTTAGGGTTAGACACCGTGTTTCAAAATATGGTTACATTTTTTAAATTAACTTGATTTAAGAAGGCAACTATGTGTAATAGTCACATTCTTAAATCAAAATGTTTGATTTAAGAATGCGGCTATTACAAATAGTCGCCTTCTTAAAATCATTTTTTACCCTAATTCTGAAGCACACCACTTACGCTTTCATAGTTTCTTTCTTCTTAGCGCTTCCCGTTTTCTCTCTGTTTCTGCTCTGGTGTTCATATCTTCTTCTGCGGGCTTCATTATGTTCTCGTGTCATTGTAAGTTTGTTTCAACCAACTCTCTTTCTTCTTCACCAATAGTTTATAAATTTTTTTCATTTCATTTATTTGTTTGTTTTCTTGCATTGGCGAAGGGTTCTCTGGCGCTTCATTTTCTCTTATGTTTTTGCTCTTGTGCTTCCTTTCGTCTTTTGCGACCCTTCATTGTCTTCTTCGTGCCATTGTAAGTTCGTTTCGATTTCTCTTTCTTTTTCACCATTGGTTTATATATTTGTTTCTCTTATTTGTTTGTTTTCTTGTATTGGCGAAGGTCACCACTGCTCTGTCGTTGCTGCCTCCGTCGTTGCTGCCTTAGGGTTTAGGGTTTAGAGTTTTATTTTTTATTTTTAAATTTAAATAAGAATGCGACTATTTACCATAGCCGCATTTATAAATGGCATTTAAGAATGCAGCTAAATAGCCGCCTTCTTATCTCTTGTATTTACTGTTGAAGATGGTTGTTGCCCCTTCAAGATTGTGTTTGATGAAGACTTTTATGTACATTTCATGTGTATTTTTTGCTTTGCTTTAAGTGTGTCTTAGGTAGTGCTTAGAGGTTGTTTAAGAGTGGGCTTTTTGCTGAGTAACTCACCTCCTAACCACTGGCCATGTGATAAGAACAAACATAAGTTTTCTTAAGCTGTTTTTCACATGTTTTACAAAAAACACATTTACTGCATAAAAATAAATCTGTTCTTTTCTAAATAAACAGATTCTTTTTAACTGATGCCTTGGCTAAGTCCTGTGAAAATTAGATTTTGTGCATCATGTATTTTGACTAGTCTTCTACCTTTCAAAACGATTGTGTTTAAATAGTTAAGCTTTTCTGTTTTCGTTTTGAAAAATAAATCTGTTCATCTGTAAATGAATAGATTCTTTTTGTCTCTGGTGCCATATCTAGCTTAAACGTTTTTCAGTTTTATCTCTGTACCAGAATGGTTGACTAAGTCTCCTCACTTAACAAATTCTCTAACTACTTTTGAAAATAAATCTGTTCATTTTATTCTCAATCTGTTCATTTTATAACAGCTTTAATTGTTTTTCAAAATTCTGTTATAAGTTGGTTTTCTATAAAATGAGAACTTGTTTTTGAGTTTAAACATCGTTCATACATTTGTAAAAACAAGTTTTACAACAGAGAATTAAGAGTTTACAAAAAATTAGCATTTGTTTTTCAAAGATTTCGAAAATTACAAAGTGTTTGTTCTTGGTTTGGTTCCAAAAGCTTGGTGTGAGGTGTTGCTACTGTTCTAGCAATCTTGCCTACTGGTTTAAGGCATATCTTTGTATCCTCAATCAGGTGTAGTCGTTTCACTTTTCATTTCTTGTAATAGTTTGGTTGAACACCCTTCTTGATAGGTTTTCTTGAAGAGTGTGTGTGAGCTGAAATAGGTTTTTTCAGCAAGAGTACCTAAGTTCTTGTAGGTTTCAAGAACAGTGGGAATTGTGTTTGTTTGTATTGTGATTTAGTGAATTTCACCTTGGTTTAGGTGAAGACTGGATGTAGCTCAGTTGAGTGAACCAGTATAACTTCCTTGTGTTCATTCTCTCTCAATCTCTACAATTAAGTTTCTGCATAATTGATAAAACAACAAAGAAATGAATCTGTTCAATTAAAAATAAATCTGTTCTTTCTGGGTACGGTTCATATTGTTCTTAATTTCTAGAAAACTGGTTGATTTCAATAAGAACCCTTATAATATGTTAAAAGCCATTAGAACATGTTGATTGTAATAGATCACTCAATAAACTGTCAAGCCATTAATTGAACCTTAATCACTTCACCGTTTTTTTATATTTTTGCACCAGTGTTAGTGCAAGTGAATTTCTCTAATATATGTCAAGTAGGAACACTTACGTTAATGGTGCAATTCGCTTTCATTATTACGGGTATGATTAATTTTTTTATTATGTATATAGGTAATTTTTGGGTACATGAAACAAATTTATTCATTGAAATTCTTTCGAACTAGCACGACTTCATATCTACGAGAAAGAAGTCGTTAGAGAGAATAATGAATTTGATTATTATTATAAAGTCGTGGGTTACCTACACGAGTTTGTTAAGTTTAGAAATTAATTAATTGAAATTGTTGATGACTATTTTACAGAAAGTATATCGTGTTAAAAGTAATAGTTAGTCCCTAAGGACGGATATTGAACCTATAAGGAATAATTGAATTATAAAGTATAAGTTTCACTAAATAGAAGACAATAAGTAAAAGTTTGTAGGATTTTTGTTATGAATGATTGTAAGAATGTAAATAAAGTAAAGTAAAGAGTTGTTAATTCAATTGGAAAAAATGAGATTGAGGTTCATCCTTCTTACTCTTTTTAATTTTGAAAAACATAATAATATTCTATCCTTGGATTGATATTGATGCCCATATAAAATTCATTTATATGGATTTCTTGCATATAAAATTATTAAGAAAGTTTTCAAATATTGATTTCTCACATATTTATAAAAAAATATTTATCTTTACGATTAGATGTTGATTGCAATTAAAATTTCAAATTTATTCCTAGCATTCAAATATGTTAAGCATTGTCATTTAGGTCAGAAACTTATAAGTATTTTTCAGTCAAATATAAGGATCAAAATCATGGTAAACAAGCCTTCCGAATAAAATGACAATATCAATCATCAATTAAGAACATAATATTATATTTCAATATCACCTCAATACATAAGAGCCTTAACAGATTACTCTCAATTCTAAAGGATAGAATTAGCCACTCATGTTGGTTGTTACAAGCATGGAAAACAAGAAAATAAGATTCAGGATGTTTCTCCTTGACAGCTACCTCCTCTAGGGTTTTTTTTATCACTTTATATTCTTCAATAATGTCTAGGGTTACGTCTCACACCTCATATTTAACCTAGTTGAGCTTGGGCTAAGTGACTAATCGTCTGGCTGTGATTGGGCGAGTTAGACGAGAAAAAACCCAATCTCTTTAGAGTGGTCTCGCCTGAGTGAGAATAAGCTCGTTTGGACAAGTTCCTCTAGAAGGCTTAAGCGAGTTTGAGTGAATGTTGGGGCATTCTAGTTTTCCCTTTTTATCTTGTATATATTCCTTTAGCTCTTTCATCTCAATTTCCCCATAGAATCTTGAGATTAACACAAATTTGGGAATAAATCATTCTTATTCATATTATAATCACAAAATATGTAAAAAAATAAATAAATTCATAAATTAAGGGTTAAATTGTATTTATTTTATCAACAAATACCCAAGTGTCTGTATTTTAATATGTAATATTACTGAGATATGACACTTATCAGTTGTAGGCATGTTGAACGATCCGGGTTTCAAAAAACATGTTTCTCCTAAATGGCTCCAGTTGATTTGAAAATTCAACTTCTTTGGGAGTCGTGCATGTGTTTAACGAGTTTGGTGATTGTGGTACATTTGGTTTATTTCTTAATTGAGTCATGCATTTGGTTATTTGAGCCATGATACAACAATTGGTGGTTTCGTAGTGCATTTGATTATTTGAACCATGGTACAACAATTGGTGGTTTCGTGGTACATGGATGAGTCATTACTTTAATTATTGGAATTTGGCAAAGATTATTAGTTTGGAATTTGGCAAGACGACATCCCGGATAATTTGGTGACAGCGAATAATCTTTAAATTTTTATTAATTACTATTAATTAATATAATTAAATGATATTAATTAATATAATTGAATGATAGTAGTTAATGAAAATAATTATAAAAAAAATAAAAAATAAAAATCAGCAAAAAATGAAAAAAAAATAATTATAAAAGAATGAAAATATTGTTTATTAATATATTTTGCAATTTCTGTTTATTTATTACAGCTATAATTTTTTAAATGTAGGTAATTGTATGAAATTTATTTATTGCGGATTTAAAATAAGAAAAAATATTACGTTAAGTCATGTAATAGAATAGAGATAGAAATTAAATAGTAAGATAAAGTTATCAATGAAATATGAATAAGTAATTAAATAAATAATGTGATAAAAAAATAAAAATTGTTGTATAATAGATATATGGGAACTTTTTTAGGTTTATTGTGATATTCATTACTATATAATATGAATATTTTTTAGATTAATTTGATATTGACTAATTGTGTATACGATTAATAGTTAGTTTTTCAAAAAAAATTGTTGCATAGGACTCAATCTTTGTTTTGATTTTGATTTTTTATTTTTTTAATAATTGTTTTTATTAACTATTATCATTCAATTACATTAATTAATTAATTAGTTACGAGTTTTAGAGTATGAAATAATTGATAACTAATTAGATATCAATATAAAATTTAATTTATAAATTTTATTATTAATTAGTTACGAGTTTTAGAGTATGAAATAATTGATAGCTAATTAGATATCAATATAAAATTTAATTTATAAATTTTATTAATAATAAAGACTACTTATATATTAATAATTTTTTTAGTGTCTACATAGTATATAATTTAGTCAATATAGTGACTAATTATTTTTTCGTCTCTAAGACTGTCTATTTAATGTCGTGGTGATATTTGATAAATTTAATTAAATATTTAAGAAAATGGTCCATATAAGAAAATGTTTAGAGAAAATAAAAAGAAATCGTAAGTGGATTTGAGAGTGAAAAAAAAAATGAAAAGAAATTGAGTAGAAAGTCAGACCCTAAAATTAAATCCTAAAGTTTAATTTGTGTAAACTGCTTTTAAAATAACAACACAACAAAGATTATAGATTAAAAGAATGAAAGAAATTTATAATAATAGAATTATTTGTCTTAACTAATGATTGAATAATTAAATTTTTAATTCTATAATTAAATTTTAGAATGTATAAAGTTCATTTGATTTATTATAATATATTATTTATGTACAATACTATATACAAATATCAGATACACACGCTCATAAATACTTAAATTTTACAAATTATATTTTGATGACATAAATTATTTTAAACTACTTTTGATAATAAATTAATTTTAATAGTAGGTTCATTATTTCTTGAATTATGTTTTCATGTTGTTCTTTTGAAACTACGTGATGTGATGTGAATGTCTTCAAAAGACATATTTCTTATTGTGCTAAATTATATTACTTAACTTGTGTTATTTGGAATACAAAAAGTTATACACCAAAAGAATGAAAGAAATTTATAATGATAAAATTATTTTTCTTAAATAATGATAAAATAATAATATTTTTTTAATTTTATAATTAAATTTTAGAATGGATAAAAAATATTAATTTATTATAATATATTATTTAGTTGTTCAGTACTATATTATACATGTATTAGATACAAACATTTGATAAATACTTGTATTTTACCATTAAATTTTTTATTACATGAATTATTTTAAGTTATTTTAAAATACTGAATAAATATTTTTTCTATCTTGATAATAGGTTTAAATTTTATTAGTTCTTGAATTATGTTTTTTTTGTTCTGTTAGATTCCAAATACATAAAATTTTCCCAATTTTGTTCTTAGTCATTAATATAATTTTTTCAAAATATTAACTGCACAACATAAATGTATTTTTTTTAGTATATTTTATAGTTTGTAATAAATGTATAAATTCAATTTAATATTATTTTAGTACCTGTAAAATTTATTTTATTTCGTGAATTATGAAAAATAAAAATGTGCCGTGTAATGCACGGAAAGAGATAAACTAGTCCTCTATAAAATCACCTGCTTAAACACCATTTTCATCATTTCATTTTCAACACTAGTCTCTTCTATAAGATCTTCATTCTTGTTTTGGAATTTTAATTTCACTACCAAACTCTCTCTCTCTCTCTCTCTTCTCTCTTGACCACTGTCACAAGTTCTTGCATGAACTTCTAGCACATCAAGAAGGAGAGGTTAGTCCAACTGTGATCTTTCTATTCTTTTACAAAATTTGACATGCATTGCAATTTCTCATTCTTTCATGCTTTTCTTTATCTTTCTTGAAAAGTTAAATTTTGTTCTCTGCTTTTTGTTCTCTGCATTTTGTTCTGTTCAAGCTCAATTTTCAATCTTTGCTCACACCCTTCTTTAACTTCCAATTCTTGCTTTTAATACCACTCTAATCACAATTTTTGTTCTTCTGGGTGTTGATCTTGGAATTCAGTAGGTACCAAAGTTTGGGTCTTGTCAGTTCCACCTTGAGGATTTTCCCGCCAAGAATTTAGTCAATGTTGATGTTTACCTGGATTTCAAATATAGTTTTTTCGTGCTTCAACTCTTTGAGGCACTATGCACGAATGGACAGTGATGATGAAGATGAGTCTTCCTCCACTGGAAACTCGCTTATGTGGCGTAGAGACCTTCAGAGGCATTCTTGTGGTGAATTCTCCTTTGCTGTGTGCCAGGCAAATGGAGAAATTGAAGACTATAGCCAAGTTGAAATTGGCTCTAATGTGCTCTTTGTTGGGATTTATGATGGTCATGGTGGTCCTGAAGCTTCCAGGTTCATTAGAAATCGCATCTTCCAACACATAATAAGTGAGTCTTGAGAGTTTCTATGGATGGTTTTGCTTTGAATTTTGGAATCTTCTGGCTGAGTGTTTTCCTATTTTTTTATTTTATACTTTCTTGTTGTTATCTGGTTCTATTTTTGTTTTGTTTTCATTGCATGTTCTTTTGCTGCTGTAAGAAACTGCATGAAGTTCAGTTTGCTTTCTGATGCTTTTCTTTTTGGCTTCCTCTTCTCTGTGTTCATTTCCTGCGTGAACTAGTGTTTTCTGTTTCTGAAAAAATTGAGGAATGAAAAATGAATGAAAAGATGAACCTGAAATTCAAAGGAACCAAGTGGTGATTATATATCAACGGATTTCTGCTATACTTTCTTGTGTATACTTATAATTATGTGTAAGATATGGAAACATTAACTTCTGCATTTCAGGATAAAAAAATGGTAAATTGGTAAATCATGAGACAAATTTATCTGCCAATTTAGGATCGATATGTTTTATGAGATTTTATATTGCCTGCTTTTATTTTCTTAAATTTCCATTTTAGTTTTAATTTGTGTGTAACTAGTGAGTTAACATGTAAAATAATATAAATATGCTTATTTTATTTTGCCATGCTGTTGTTGATGTTCATTGGTTACAGGGATTGCTCAGGAAAGTAGAACTCTTTGTGAAGGAACTCTGAGAGAAGCTATTGCTGCTACTGAGGATGACTTTATGACTATTGTTAGTAGGAGTTTTAGGATAGATTCCTCAATGGCGCAAGTTGGTTCCTGTGTTCTGGTTGGTTTGATCTGGAGAGGGATTCTATATATCGCCAATCTTGGAGACTCCCGTGCCGTCGTTGGTTGTGCTGGTAGATGTAACTCCATCATTGCTGAACAGTTGACTAGAGACCACAATGTCGGTAGGGAGGATATTAGACAAGAACTTAGGGCTTTGCATCCAAATGATCCAGATATTGTAGTCATGAATCGTGGAGCATGGCGTGTTAAAGGCATCATCCAGGTTTTCTTTTGCTTTTACCTTCAGAATGGGTTTCTAGTAATCTGCCTCTTTGATTCTTTATGGAACTTTTTTCCTGTACTTTTCATGTGTAATGACTCCATGGATAAACTGATTGTGATTTGTGACATTGCTCTCCATCTTTTGTTAACAGCTTCCTGTAATACATGATAATTGACCCTGGTTGTTGCAAAACTAATAAATGTTATATGAAACGTAGTAGGCTCTGTTACAACTCACTATTTTGTGTCATGATTATCTTTTGGCTCATTTGAGTTGGTGGAAACTATAACTAGTTATTGATTATGTGCGAACTGCTGAGGTTTGAGATTTATTTCTGCGTTTCAATTGTGTTCACTTCTAAGATAGTCTTTGAATCAGTAGTATAACACTGTAATAACATACGGTTTTCTTTTTGACACAAAAACTGGTATCAGGTATCCAGAACCATAGGAGATGCATATCTGAAGACGCCACCATTCTCTCTCGATCCAACATTCCCTCATATCCCGAGTGGACCTCTCGCTGAACCTGTGCTGTCTGCAGAACCATCTCTATTTTCAAGAATTTTGCAACCCAATGACAAATTTCTTATATTTGCATCCGATGGACTTTGGGAACACCTGTCAAATCAGAAAGCAGCTGAGATTGTTAATCGTTATCCACGAAATGTATGTTTTTCTGTACTTGTCCTTATATTATCTTCACCCTTGTATGAATGAAAATGTTCTTATGCCATGGTTCCAGGGGATTGCAAGAAGACTTGTTAAGACTGCATTAAAGGAGGCGGCTAGAAGAGCGAGGATGGAATATAGGCAGCTTCTGAACGTGAAGGAGGGAGCCAGACGGGTTTATCATGATGACATTACTGTGATTGTTATCTTCTTACGCCAAGAAGCAGATGTTAATGTGCCAGAGTTGTCCGTAAGAGCCTTCGTTGACGCGTCTGGACCATCAAGTTTTCGAACTTTAGGTGATTTGTTGATGCCGTGATTCAAGGATTGTTTTTTCCAGAACTACAGCAAATAAAGTTGATTGGCTCAAAAGGAAACCAATAATCTGTAACATAACACTTACATACAGTTTGCAGCATACTATTCTCCATTTTGAGCACATACATTGCCACCTTATCAAGGTTATTTTACTGTTAAAACTATAATTCCTGTTTCTGAAACTCATTTGCTTCTCATTGGATTAGAAGGCTTTTTCTATTTTGAATGCTAAACCGTTTATCACGCAGTCTTGAAATACACATTAGGAACACTGCCATTTGCTCCACTCCCAAGGTTTCATTACATTTAAACGGGATAAAAGAAGAGCAAGTGGGTGTCAGTTATAAAAGTAGCACCGCACTATTGTTTTATTATTGACTTTTTTTTTCTAATTCTTTTTCGTAACGAAAATTCTTACAAAATCAACCTAAAAAGAAGAGGATCTTACATCATCACCGATGAATCAATTATCTGATCTGTATCATTAAATTTCTTAAAAATTCTGAACTTTTTATTTGGTCTCGTTTTTAGTTTTTAAAACAATTCTTTATAAAACTTTTTTCTTTATAGAATGATTTCTATTCATTTTTCATTTCTCAGTTGATTTATTAAATATCACGGGTTTTTCCCCAATGTTAAGAGTTTTACTTTTATTCTTACATATTGTGAGTTTTTTCATTTAATTTTCAATTTAATAGGTCCTTGTGGAAATTTTGAACTATTTAGAGAGCTTGAATTGAAAAAATAAACAAAATGAATCACTTAGTGACCAAATATATTTTATGAAAAGCTTATTTGAAAAAATAGAAAAATGAAGATCAAATAAGAAAATTACATTTTTTATGGATTAAAATCTTTGATTAAATCCTCTGTAATAATGGACTTATGGACATGTAAAGTAGCAGGAAAATGATTTTTCTTATAATAATAGTGGAATTATAGTCATTTAAACATGCAGTCCCAAAAGGGAATTACTCTTTGGTTCCATTAGAAAGAAATTTTCAAACAGTCAGAGGAATGAATACAATAACCACTCAGTTTTCAAGTTTCAAGCTCAGTAAAGCTGGATAAAGTAATAAAGTTAAAAAAATAACAAACTTTAAGTTAAAGTGAAATTAAAATATGAAAAAGCAGATTCTAGAATGAAGAAGAAAGTAAAACATGATACCCATTTTGAAATACTCAAAGCACACTAACGCAACGCAACCGAAGTCATTTTGGATATTCATCTCTACGACATCACACCACAACTATTCGAAAAAGATAATTTATTTTAATCTAATGTTATATATTATTTTTGGTAAAAAAAACTATTTTCTCAACATTTTAATAAAATCAATCATAATGTAAAACATATTCTTTATAAAATAAAGTTAGAAAAAAAGATACACGAGATCTAAAATTCACCATCAGTAGAAGGTTGCACTCGTCCTCCCTTGTGTTGTGAGACTGTATTCCCTGGATTTTAGTTTGCCGATAAAAAAAATCCCTGGATTTTAGTATTTCCTTAATATCGACAACTAAAATAAAAACAAGAATGACAAATGGGTTCAACTTCTGTGTTTTTTTTTTTTCTGTTTTAACACATTAAACAAGATAATTTGAATTAGAGTTTCCAAGTTTGCCTTAAATTTGGGAAGGAACGAATGGCCATGAGAGAGTAAAAACCCACAATTGAGCTTGACTGAAATTGCAGGGAAGAAATTCCCCATATTGATTGAAAAAAGAACATGCTTTTACTAAAAGCTTTGTCGTTTCTTACGCTAAGTAGTACACCAGCATAATTTTAACAGACTGGTATATAACTTTATAGGGAACAAGTAAATACCAAGCTGGCAAATTGACAGATGAACTGAGATAAACATCAAATGTGGTGATAAAATATTGGACTGTGATAAAAAAAATCACATTTTCGTTGCAGAAAATTATAAATCACGCAAGTACCAGACCACTGCGTTAATCAGAATACTTCATAAAAAGAATTTGTTGATTCAACCAAACCAAAACGGTAACAATGCACATCTCTTCTACTACAACAAAACGGGGAAAAATTGAATCTTACATATCTTGCCAGCCTTCATGCTCTTATCTCAACATATCAAAGAAAGGAAAACACAAAAACATGATAAAAGGAATGGTAAAGAGTAGGAAATGCAAGTTCCTCAACCACTTGATGGTATTTTTGTAGTATTCGTATAAATAGTAATTTCCCTGGTCCAGCTTTCATACTCCATGATTATAACTTAGAAGCATTTCCTGTGTACGATTGATGGCCCAGATTCATCATACTCTGCCTTCGCAATCCACATCTGCAGACGGGAGAGAAAACATTAAAAAGGAGTACACTAAATTTGCTACTTTCAATGCTTTGAGTTGGCTTCAGCAAGTGCTTGCTCTAGCTACGTATTTTAAACGAAAAATAATATATTTTAAACTAATTATATTCCCTTCATCTATAGCTACGTATTATGTTTGATATTTCCTCTAATTTTCTCATAATATTTATTTTATTAAACTTTCTACATATTATTGAAATACAATTTCCCAAGTTATATGCTGTATTAACATTCCAAATTCAACAGCTTCACTCATGCAATTATGGTGATGCATGCAGTTTACCTGTTGGAAGGTGCTGAGGGAAGCCAAGATGGAGCCTCCAATCCAGACACTGTACTTCCTCTCTGGTGGTGCTACAACCTTAATTTTCATGCTACTTGGAGCCAATGCTGTAATCTCCTTGCTCATCCTATCAGCAATGCCTGGGAACATTGTTGAACCACCACTCAAGACAATGTTACCATATAGATCCTTCCTAATGTCGACATCACACTTCATGATAGAGTTGTATGTTGTCTCGTGAATGCCAGGAGATTCCATCCCAATCATGGATGGCTGGAACAGAACTTCGGGGCACCGGAATCGTTCAGCACCAATAGTGATCACCTGCCCATCAGGAAGCTCATAGCTCTTCTCAACGGCTGAGCTAGTCTTGGCAGTTTCCAATTCCTGCTCGTAATCAAGAGCAATATAGGCCAGTTTCTCCTTCATGTCCCTCACAATTTCCCGCTCTGCAGATGTGGTGAAAGAGTAACCACGCTCGGTCAGGATTTTCATGAGGGCATCGGTGAGATCACGCCCTGCAAGGTCCAAACGCAAGATTGCATGCGGGAGGGCATAGCCTTCATAGATAGGAACCGTGTGACTGACACCGTCTCCGGAGTCCAGAACAATACCTACAACAAACATCATAGAAAAATCAACTCATTTCATTCAATACCAAGTCATGTCAACAAATCGAAATCATCATACATCATAGAAACATTCATGATAAAAACACATCGAAATAAACCAAAAGTTTAACTTCTAAACATATTCCCACAACTTCCCCCTCACTACCATGCAACAATCGGAACTCTTTTAGGCTTCAAGGGTGTATTGATTTTTTATTTGATTACAACAACAAGGAATCCTTGCAGTTTAGTTCAATGATAGCGTGATCCATGTAACCGATCTCTCTTCTTGGCGGCGTAATAGAAAAGTAAGGATCAGTTTGGTACCATGTCATGATCCAAAAAACCCAGAAGCTTAAACTAACATGCAAAGACACACGGACCCAGTTCGGATTAGTTTGGAGCTCATGCAAGCCATTTCAATTGAGACAAACACATGATCGGTAACTTCACAAAACATCAAGTTAGATGAGAAAGACAGATCAACAGTTTCACAGCATATCTACAAAACTGGCAGCCACAACATGCATGTTACACCAAATAAACAAGAATCAAGAAAGGTTGATGAAGATCAGTTACCAGTTGTACGGCCACTAGCGTAAAGGGAAAGCACAGCTTGGATGGCAACATACATAGCAGGAGTGTTGAAGGTCTCAAACATGATCTGAGTCATTTTCTCACGATTAGCCTTAGGATTAAGCGGTGCCTCGGTGAGAAGCACGGGGTGTTCTTCAGGAGCCACACGAAGCTCATTGTAGAAAGTGTGATGCCAGATCTTCTCCATGTCGTCCCAATTACTCACAATCCCATGCTCAATAGGGTATTTCAGAGTCAAAATACCCCTCTTCGATTGAGCCTCGTCCCCAACATACGCATCCTTCTGCCCCATCCCAACCATCACCCCAGTGTGACGTGGGCGTCCCACAATGCTAGGAAACACCGCCCTCGGAGCATCATCTCCGGCAAAACCAGCCTAGCAGACAAATTTCAACAACATTCACGTCATCAATAAAGAAAATTCAATTTTCTAACAGATCCTCAACAACATTCCGTTGATCTGAGTGAAACTGAGTTCGGATCTCGAATTCGAGTTTTGTTAATGAAGAAAATGATCGAATAAGACCACACCAAAGATGATCGGTTAGGTTTCAATTTCAATTAACCATCTATAAAACCGGTAAAAATTAAAAGTAAAAAAAAAAAAAACTATGATCTCATTTACTCATACCTTGACCATTCCAGTTCCATTATCGCAGACGAGGGGTTGAATATCCTCGGCATCGGCCATTGTCGTTTAAGGTAAGGACGTTTGTTGCTGCAAAAACACACAAAAGTTGCGTTAATCGGTGGGTGGCTGTTCTTATCGGGCGAACGAAAGAGCAAGAGAGAAGTACCTGCGGAAAGAAGGAATGTGTGTGCGACAACGTGTGTGTATGAGAGTGTGTCGTGTTTTTTCGAAGTTTGTGAAATTTGTGTGTGTATGTGTGTGGCTGAGGTACCCGCCCTGTGGTTTAAAAAAGGAAGGTATGGTCAAATGAAATTCGCCTCAAATGAAGCGCAAATTGCACGTCCTAGGATCCTGACCGTCCATTGCGAATATCGCATCCACGGGCCACATTTGTTGTTGGAAATAGCTGGCACTCTTGCGCTTTTTCTTACTTTCCAGTTACACCCCTTTCGCTTCTCCAATAACCTCACCTCATCTCTATTATTCATTTTCATTATTCCACTTTTCTTGTTTCCATTATTCATCCTATTTTTCTTTTTTCCATTATATCATTTTTAGTTTATCCAAATTTTATGCATAAATAAAAAAAAATCATATAAATTAATCGCTAAACGGATTCAATATTATTTTAAAAAATTATTAGTTTAATATTCCTATTATATAGAAAATAACATCAAGATTACTATTAGTTACATAATAACTCTACACAATGAACATTTAATAAGAGAATAAATCAATATTACTTTTTGAGAAACACACGTCTTATCCCATCACTGAGAAATTATAGTAAGTTTAATATTTTTTATAATAATTATATTAAAAGTCAGATATTTACAATTGAATTAATGACACTTTAAACCTGCTTTAAAATCTGAATTCATTAACATTAAACACGCAAAAATGTTAAACTCGTTACATATTACGAGTTTAATGAATGTAAAGTAGTTTTAATTATTATTTAATAAAGAATTTTAGTACATGATAAAATTATTAAATTTTATAATAATTAGTTAACATGTGTGACCCTCGGACATACTTTAATAATTATTACAAGTAAGCTATATTTAAAGAACACTAAGTTTTATTTTTTATATTATTCATTTTTTATTTTTAGTCCTCTTTTTTCATTATTTCTAACTTATCACAATTTTAAATTCATTTACTGTTTAAAAATGTATAAATATAAAAGTTAAATTTTACAAAAATAGATTGAAATTTTATATTGAAATTTTATATTAAAAAATTGTTTTAATCAATAAACATTGTATATTGTTATCTTATTATCGATTAAAAGTGATATACTAAATTTCATTCTTTTATTAAAATTTTATTATAATCAATAAACATTTTAGCTTAATCAAGATTTTAAAAATAATCTATGGCCATAAATATTTTTTTCATATTATCAACTTCTTTAGTGACGAATTTTTATTATATTATCAATTTTTTTTTAGTATGTTAGTGTAATTATAATTGTATCAATTATATATTGTTTGTAATATTTATGTATAATATTAAAAAGTGTAAAAGATATACAATTTTCATCACTTATATAATTTATAATTTTGAAATAAAAAAAATATAATTATGTAATATGTTTGTTACGAGGATACTTTAAAACATTGAATTGATATCTATGCATATATAAATAATGCTCGTTGATAATATATAAAAACTTTTCATGTTAAACATTACTATGTAACTTTACATCTTAGTTAGGCTAACACATTAAGTAACAACAATCATCTATCATCACATGAAAAAAATATTATTATTAAAAAAAGAAAAAAAAATATAAAATATATGGAAGAATCAGACCAAAATTCATATGTTAACAAAAACGATACATAGGTAGACTATACCTATTCATAAAAAATTCTAAGAACATGTTAGATGGAAGCCTATTATACCAATGAAATGATTATATATGAATAAATCTTAAATTAACCAACTTATCAGCACACACATTTTTTTCACAAAAAATATGAATAACCCTAAACCTGATTTTCTCACGCTAATTAAGACAAGTATTTCATCGATTACAAAGCATTGCTCGTTGACAATGTTGGAGATCTCACATATTTCATTGTATATAAGTGGGTGCAAACCTCACCCCATGAGCCGGTTTTATGGGATTGAATTAGACTTAAAGTCCACTTTGTAATAGGAAACAAGAAGAGGTTTTTGAGGTAAAGATGAGAAATTCACACATAGGAGCTTGTCACTTTTTGGCAACCTAGTGATAAACCTATTGAATTGAACAATATGATGTTTGAACACACATTGTGTTTTATGTACCTTTTTGTATTGTGACATAAAAAGTAAGATGTTATAGAACATTTCATAATGTTTTGTCACCTCCACTTTCCAACTAATTAGTCATATGATCAACTATATGATATGTGATCGATCACACCATGTAACTTCTTCGTTTTAGTGACTCAAAATCGAGAAATTGTATACCATCGAATGGATCTTTACCCTTTAGATTTGAACATGTTGATTTGATATCATATAGGAGTCTCTTCACCTTACCAACTCAAGATTAAATTATTATGTGTCCTCATAAAAAAATATGTTGACATATATAATTAAAAAATACATTAACCAACAAAAACATGAGATATACAAACCACTACACTCACATAACAAATTATCACTTGAAACAAATCTCATATAAATCAGTCACTACATCTTATAACCTTATAGCTTCAAAAACACACACATATATATATATATATATATATTAGATTATAATACAAATATTGTTTACACTGTTATCTAATAAAAAATTATCATAAAGATTATATTTATCATTATCTTTGTAATCAAATCATAATATAAACATTTTAAATTATAATATATAAAAATTAATCTGATCATATTATCAATGAGCATTAATTATATAAAAATTAATATGATCACATTATCTATATAGAATCGATATGAACAAAAGAGAACAAAGATGAACAAAAGAGTAAAAAGAAGACAAATGATATGAGAATGAATATCTCTTTAATTGTTATGAAATCAAAATGAATAGTCTGAATATATACAACTTGTACACTCATTTTAAGTCTAGCCAAAAAAATAAATAATCAATCAATTCATATCCTTTAATATTTCCATTTTCTTGTTTTTATGTTTTGTGCATTTAGGAGATCTTTTGATTCTTAATTTTTTTAAAAAATAGATTATACTCTTAGAACATATTAAATATAGTGAGTGAAACATCTAGTTACACGTATGTAAAAAAGAGTGATAATACATGTTGACACCACTAAAAACCAAAATATATTCATTTGATACTATTAAAACATAAAAACATTCATTTATTTTTAATATAAAATATTAATATATATTACTATATTACTAAAATTAGTTGTTAGGTAAGAGTATTTTTTTTAAAAGTGTCAAAATAGTCTTTCTCATGTAAAAAAATGTAGACCCCTAAGAAATATATGGTCAATCAATAAAATGGAACAAGAGAAAGATACTTGTAGAAGAAGTAGAAGTTTATATATCCAAAAGTAAGAGTGTGTTTAATATTATACTATATTAATTGAATTAGGACTCCAAATTCCACTTTAACCATTTTCCATAAATAAATTTTAATTTTAACTCTAATAAGTATAACTCAAAATAACATTGTCAGGTAGTTATTAAGAAACGTATATTCAATATAAGAAGCTTGAAAGTATAATAATGATCACGTGTGTTTGAAGTAATATGAAATGTGATTTATGATTGTATTATGTTTGATTTATATAACTAAAATTAGGAAAGCAAAGGTCAATGTGTTTTGAAGCATTAAATATGTTTGGTGAGGTGACTTGTTCTGAATTTTGAGAGCAGTTAAAAGGCATGGTATATTCTTAAAATCCGATCCAAACAGACTTTATGAGGGGATGGGAAGGGCAAAGGTGTGGGATTTATTTGAGGAAGTGTTGAGAAGTTGATGCATTATGGTGTGAGTGCCAACTGCACATAGAGTGTGAGCTGGATATTATTATGATATGATGATGAAAGAGGGGCAAATTGGGAAAAGAAAAAGACCCCACATGAAAGGAAAAGTAAAGTAAACCAGGGAGGGCGTGTTGGTAGAAGAAGCAGCTTTTCTTGTTCTGGGGTGTGTGTAATTTTCACTCTTAACTTTTTAGAGGTTGATGATGAAGTGTGGTGTGTTGTGATGTGGGGGTAATCATGCATGGGACGGTGCCAAAAGCGACATGCCACAACATTGCCAACTCACCATTCAGTTTGCAACTGTCCATGGATCGTGTCTCACTCTTTTTTAACCTGCGCTTCACTCCACCTGCACTTCCTGCACCCTCCTCGCTGCGATTGCTTCCTTCCTTCACCGCTTCAGATTCGCTTTCTCATCGGACGCTTCACCCTTCTTCTCGTTGCTATTCCCCAAGACGTGCACCAGATAACCACCAACCAAACAAACAACGTGCTTTCCCGCTTCGGACAATCCCCGTCCCCCGTTGACCACTCTTTTAGGTTGTCCAATGCCTTTTTTATGTCATACCAAATTAGATTAAATATTTTTGTTTGTTTTTTACAATGCTTAGAATAAAAATGTAAAATAAAAATTTTACTTTTTTTATTCGGTTAAGCTTTTCTTTGATTGGTTGGAGAAAGTGAAAGAAACAAAATTAATTATATCAGGTCAATTTTATATCATTTATTTCATAACAATTTTGGTTTAGTTTGTTGTATTTATGAAAATATTTTTTTAATCCTTTCTTTTTATAATTTACTCTGTTTATTATTAAAGTATACTATGTTTTTTAAAGAGTGAAACAAATACGTGAATTCACCTTTTCTTTATCAATTTTTTCACCAACAGTGCTAATGTAATTGAGTAAAAAACACATATGTCATTGCTGAACTAACATTATTAGTAAAAAAATGTTATAACATTTATATTTATTAGTGTAAAGAGAGCCGCATTCCACCACATTTTTCTCTTTTACTTAATTTTTACCATGATAGAAATATAATATACATATAAAAATAATTTTGGATGAGTCTAAATTAAAAAACTTAAAAAAAATGGAGTGCGAAAAGTGATTAAAAGTGGAAGTTATTTTATTTTATATATGAGATTTGATGTGAAAATATGTGCGAATATGTTCTCTTTGTTATCTTAAAATAAGGAACTAAGGGAAAAATGTGAAGTCATATCAAAACTTTACATTAATATTAATTTAAAAAATAAAAAATAAAATATTTTTGAAGTAATTCATATGAAATGAAAAAATACTTAATTTGTATTAATAAAATGAGATATATTAAATAATGGTAAAATCGAAAAAAAATTCTATACACCAAAAAACGATTATTATGAGAAATCCATTTATATATAAGTATAGATATATAAAAAAAATTCTCTTATTTTTTTACACATTTACTTTTTTATTTTATCTTTATACCAATATTTTATTTTATTATTTTAAAAATATAAAATAAGAGGTTTTTTGTCATTTTATTATTATCTTTGACATTTTCATTATTTTCTTTTGTTGGTATTCACTGTTCTTTTCTTAATTAATTCTATCATTTAAAAATCCAAAGTAACTTCTCTAACAATTCCTTACTCCCCTCTCTATCAAAAACTTCTCACTTCCCTCTCTATTAAAAACTTCTCATTCCTCTCCCTTTCTTAATTGTTTCTTTAAACTTTCTTAAGTCTCACTTCCTTCTCTAGCATCATCCTTTTCTTTTAGAGAGACGCACTTTCATTTGTTTCATCTTCTTTACATGCATTATGTTTTTGTATATAAGATTTTGTATATAGTTTTGTATTTAGTTTTGTATTGGTTCACAGTTGTTGTCATCAAGTGACTCTTCGTCAAACACACTCTCTTCCCAATTTCTCTCACTCTATTTTCTCCACTATCAAAGAGTAAGTTTCTCAACTTTTTTTTTCACAACACACTTGCGTTTCAGATATCTTTTTTCACTATTTTTCTTCCTAAATCCCTTTTCTTTCTTTTTTTTCTTTTTATTAAAGACTCATGTTTTTGTTTATTTCATATCAAGAACACTAAAATGACTGTTTTATAAACATTAATCATTCACCACTTTTCTTCCATCTTCAAAGATAATTTTTTAAAGTCTTTAAAACTAAAAAGAGATAAATATTTTGACAGGTAGGATATGACATCCTTACAACACTAAAATTTCAATCTAGATTTGAGAAGGAATTTAAGTTTATTTACATGTTTCTGTTTTGTTCCCAAGTTTCTTAGATATGAAGGTGTAGAAGTCATTAATCCAGAGGGATAAAGAAGGTGCAGAGGAAGAAACACAAAGAGGAAGATGAAAACAAGAGGTGTTTATCTATTTATTTATTTTTTCCTTGGACTCTTTTATGTAAAGGAAAAAGATGGTTAATGGAAGATGATGCAATCATATATTAGCTCAGATGTAACATTAATGGTGATACTAACAATTATTAAAATAAACAAAATATCACGTTACCAATACTTACATTTCAAAACATCAAAATATGAAATATTAAGATAATTTTTTTAATCATTATTAAGTTATTACCATACATATATAACTACTAAGTTTGACAATGTTTCAACCACAATATAAGAGTAGGTGCAGTCAGAAAATTTGTGTGCTTTCTAATGTGCATTCGTATTTATTAAAATTGATTATAAATTTATATTAACAATATAAATGTGGAAATAATATCATCTTTTAATATTAAACATAATTATACGTAAATAATAAAAAAAATGTGAATACACAGATGGATGTTGTCTATCTCTGTTTCCGCTAGTATTATATAATGAGAAAAGTATTTAACATATCAGTTTTTTTGGTGTACAACTGGTTGTAGATTATTTAATATATCTCATCTTATTAAAACAATGAAATATTTTGTCAATTCATATGAATTACTTAAAAAAAATTAATTTTTTAAATTAATGTTAAGGGACAATTTTTATATCAAAATCTGACATATCAAATAAAATAACTTCTATTTTCAATCACCCTCTCCACTCCATTTCAAGCAACTATATTCTATGGTAAAATCATCATTCTTTTGTATACCATTAAGCTTATGTGAACGTCATCACACTCTCTGATCCCATAACCATTAATGGAAGAAGAGAAAAAGCTTGAAGAATAAGAGAAATTCAAATTAGAGGAGAAGAAAAAAGAGGTTGATTGATTAATCAATTCATCATTTTTTTTACATGTTATTTTTTGCTTTTCAATTTTAACTCATACAAAATTATTTCTCTATGTATGTTAAATTTCTATTATGGTTGAAGTGGATGAGATGAGAAGTGTATGCTTCCCCTAGTTTTACTAAATAATTTTTAAAAAATACTATAATACAGATTTAGTTTACTTTTATTTCTTGATTTATAATTTTGATCTTCTTATTTTTTTTTATCCAGAGGTTTTAGTCTTTGTATTTAAAAAAATCCATAATTTTAATATTCAATTTTATATGTTTTAAAATTTGTAAGATTCAGGGTGTTGAATCTATTAAAGATTACAGACCGATTGTTGTTGCTAATTTTAAATTTAAGATTATTTCCAAGATTTTGGCAGATCGGCTTGCTCTTGTGGCTGCCAGAATCCTAATCAGTATGGGTTTGTGCAGAGCAGACAGATTAAAGATTGTATTAGTATTGCTTCTGAAGCTATTAACTTGCTTTCTAAAAAGGTTCACGGAGGCAATGTGGCTTACAAAGTTGATATTCACAAAGCTTTTGACACTCTAAGTTGGAAGTTTTTACTATCAGTTTTGTCACGCTTTGGTTTTCACCCCTCGTTTGTCGGTTGGATTAGTATTATTCTCCGTTCAGCTATGCTTTCTATCAGAATAAATGGTAGTTTTGTGGGTTTTTTTCCTTGTAGTAGAGGTGTTAGACAAGGTGATCCTTTGTCTCCTATACTTTTTTGTCTTGCAGAGGAAGTTCTTAGTAGAGGTCTCTCAAAGCTTGTGAATGATAAGAAGATTCTACATATGGCTAGTCCACAAGGTTTTCTCACTCCCTCTCATATTTTATATGCGGATGACATTTTTATTTTCTGTAGGGTGGATACTAAGTCTCTTAGAAATTTGAGAAATTTTCTTAAAACATATGATGATTTCTCTGGTCAATATGTTAATAATTCTAAGAGTAGTTTTTTCACCATGGATAATTCTACAAGATTTGTCACCAAAATTCAGCGTATTCCTTCTTGTAGTAGTCATGGTTGTTTGCCTTTCACTTATTTAGGAGTGCCTATCTTTGTTGGTGCTCCAAGGGGTCATTTTCTTCAACCTTTGGCTGATAAAGTCAAATTGAAGCTAGCTTCTTGGAAAGGTAAATCTCTTAGCATGATGGGTCGAGTTCAGTTGGTCAATACGGTGATTACGGGTCTTCTAGCTTATAGTTTTAATTTGTATAAATGGCCTGTTTCTCTTCTTAAGCAAGTTGAATAGTGGTGTCGAAATTTTATCTGGACTGGTGATATTCTGAAAAAAGGTATAGCTACTGTTAATTGGGATACGATTTGTTCTCCCCTTGAGAATGGAGGTTTGAAAATTATTAACCTTCACCATGAAAATAATGCATATCTTCTTAAGCTTGCTTGGAACTTTGCTTATAGCAACAAGCCTTGGTCTCTGCTATTGAAAGCTAGGGTCCTTAAATCAAAATATGAGTTTCGAATGGTTTATAGATCGTCATCTCTTTGACCTGGAATTAAGCAGTTTTATTCTACTATACTTGATTATACTTCTTGGACTGTTGGTACAGGTTCTCTTATTAATTTTTGGAATGATAAATGGTGTGCCACTACTTCTTTAACAAATATTGCAGGATTATCTGATGGTGCTAGTATTCCGGATACAGTCTCTCAGTTTTGGACAGGTAGTGATTGGAATATTCCATTGTCTTTACAGCAGATGCCTCATCTTTTTAGTCATATCATGGTTAGGGCGGTACAGGATATTCCTAATTGGATTCTAGATGAGTCTGGTCGTCTCACTCTTAAATCAGCTAGGACTTTTTTCTTGGATCCAGGGGTTTCCAGTGGTTGGGGTAAATTTATTTGGTCTTCATATATTCCGCCTTCCAAAACTCTTGTCCTTTGGAAAGTTTTTCATGGGCGGCTTCCTACATATCAGCATATTCTAAATAAAGGTTTGCATATTTGTTCTATGTGTACGCTTTGTGAAAAGCACGAGGAATCTATTCAACATTTATTTTTTTGAATGTGCTAATGCTTTGCGTATTTGAAGTTGGGTTCAACACATTTTTCCTACTTATCATTTCTCTAATAAGGATGATCTTCTTTCTTTTATTAAGAGTGATGGTAGTTCGTTGGTTAAATTAATTAAGCTAGCTGTGATAACTTTTTCTATTTGGATGATATGGCGTATGAGGAATTATGTTCGTTTTCAGGATAAGATTGAGGTTTCTATGGCTATTTTGGTTATTAAAGACTTAACTTGTCTAGTGGGTAATTCGTGTAAAGCTTCAATGAAGAATGATATGTTTGATTTCAATGTGCTAAAGTTTGTTGGTATTAACACTCGTACTGGTAAAGTTCTACGTCCTCTTCCTGTTAGATGAGAGTTTCCTTCACCAGGCTGGGTAAAAATTAACACACACTGATGGGGCTGCTAGGGGATATCCTGGTCTTGCTACTTGCGGAGGTATTTTTCGTGGAAGTATGAGGGAATTTATTGGAGCTTTTTCTGCGTTTCTTGAAGTTCAGACTGCTCTGGTTGCTGAGTTTTATGAGGTTATACATGCTATGGAGGAAGCTCAAAAGATGGGGCTTACTAATGTCTGGCTAGAATGTGATTCTGCTTTGATTTGTGCTGCGTTTACTGCTAGGACAAATGTTCCTTGGATGCTTCGTAATCGATGAAATGCTTGTCTTAATTACTGTGGGAAAATTAGGTTTACAGTCACTCATATTTTTCGTGAAAGAAATGCGTGTGCTGATAAGTTGGCTAATTTAGGATTTTTTCACAGAGAACCTTTTCTTTGGTATAATAGGCTTCCACCTTGTCTGTTCTTAGAATTATTTATGAATAGGTATAGTCTACCTATGTATCGTTTTTGTTAACATATGAGTTTTGGTCTAGTCCCCGTATTTTTGTATTTTTTTTTCTTTTGTTTAATAATATTCTTTTCATGTGATGGTAAATGATTGTTGTTACTTGAGGTGTCAGCCTAGCTGAGATCTTAAGTGGCATAGTGATACCTAACATGAAAACTTTTATTTAAAAAAATTTGTAGATCAATTAAATTCTACATTTGACATATTTATTTAAAATATAATAAATAAATTATTTAATTATTTAAAATGGAAATGAAAATAAATATTCAAAAAATGTAATTTTATTAGAATGTCTGAGTGGATTTTACCGTTACTTGAAAGAATTTTTAATTTTAGTGATACTTGAGTTTTTAAATTTTGTTTTATTTTATTAAGTTATTTATTTTTTTAGTATTTGTTATGAAAAAAGAATTATTACTAATAATAATGATAATAACAAATTATAGTAAGAATTTAAAATATATGTATAAATTATTTCTCAATACATGTAATAATAATAATAAATTAGCTGTCATTAGTATTAATTTATACCAAAAATACCTTTTTATTAGAAATTATGAGTATGTTATATTTAAGATGAAAATGTTATGATTATGAAAATGTTATGATTATGATTAGGTCAAATAAATAAATAAAGGTTACAAACTTAAAATAAAATCAATGGTGTTCTCATACTAAAAGTAAACATATGAAAACTCATAAATATAATCTTTGTTGTTTTTATAAATACTTACAAGTAATATGATAAATATCCAACAATAAATCCAAACATCAAATACATTAAATTATACTAATTTTTATTTCGAAATATTTAAATTAAATAATAAAATTGAAAAATAACAATAAAATGGCTCGTGAAGAATTTAAATCCCACATAAATAAATAAAATAAACAATACTTAAATAGTTAGATTTTTCAACATCTTGATTCATTTAATCTTGTTAAATTTCTATAACAAGTTCTTGAGTTTTAATTAATTGATTTTAAGATTATAATTCATTTTAAAGTTGAATATTACAGAAAAATACTAAATAATAATTAATTCTAAAAACAAAAAAGAATTAATTAAGTTAAATATTATTTTATAAATTAAAAAATTGTTGATATCTAAAATAATTTATATCATTAATATAAAATTTTAAATTAATATTCAATATTAATTATCAAAATTTTAATTATTAATTAATTTATATTTTAAATTAATTTTTATAGTAACTAATTTGTAATATAAAATATTTAGTAACCAAAACTTGATATTTAATTCATTAGATATAAATTTATAAACAACTTTATAAAATTTTATTAATAATATAAATTATATTAGATAATTAAATTACTTTAGACATTAACAATTTTTTAACTTATAAAATAATATTTAACTTAAAAATATAGTGATAATTTTTTTTTCTAAAATTAATTGTTATTTAATTATTTTTTAATATTAATTTTTTTCTCTCTCTTTTGAATAATACTAGTTATTCTTTTCAAAAAGTCTAAATCATTTACTTTTTTTACACTCTTTACTATTTTTGAAAAAAGATGTTTCTCTCTATATTTTTTTGTCGGGCTAGTTTTGTTCTTAATATAAATTCAAGGTCCTTAACCAATGACACAAGTGTTTTTGAATTTTTTTTCTCCATCCACATGACTGACATTTTCTTCAGTTTTATTTTTAAATATCAAGAGAAAATAATTAAGACTGTGAATATGTCTATCATAACTAAGATGAAAATATTATGAATATGATTAAATCAAACAAAGAAAGGTTGGAAACTTAAACAAATTCAACATATAAAACATCTCATAAATATTATATTTATAAATACCTCCACAAGTAACATGATAAATATACAACAATAAATCCACCATAAAATCAAATTAGACCTATTTTTATTTCATAATATTTAAATTAAATAAATATTTAGAATTTAACAATAAGATGGTAGTATAGTGAAGGATTTTAATCCTATCAAATAAATAAAATAAACAGCTAATATTTTAGAAATGTAAAAATATAATTGTAGATATATTAATAAAAAATTTAAATAACAAAACAACTTGTTCTAGTAACATTTCATAGCAAGTTCTTGAAATTGTCTTATAAAATATTAAGAGAAATGAATTAAAATTATGAATATGTGATAACTAAAATGAAAGGGTCATGAATATGATTATTCAAACAAAAAAGTTTCAAACTTAAAACAAAATTCAATGGTATTCTCACACTAAAAATAAACATATAAAAAACTCATAAATACAATATTTGTTATCTCTATAAATACCTCCACTAGTAACATAATAAATAATCCAACAATAAATCCAAGCATCATATACATAAAACTAAAGCTATTTTTATTTCAAAATATTTAAATTAAATACAAATTTGAAAAATAACAATAAAATGGAAAAATCGTGAAGGATTTAAATCCTACAAAATAAATAATTAATATTTTTAAAATAAAAAATGTAATTATAGATATATTAATAAAATATTTAAATAACAAATAAACTTATTCTATTTGATAGAATACTTTTTTTTTATTGAATTAAGTAAAAATAATGTAATTGTATTTCAATGCGATTGACTAGGATGTGTGTTTGAAGGTGAAAGATATAACAAAAATAAGCATGAGTTTATTCTTATTAATTATAATAGTAAATTAAGGAGTAAGGAATCATATATATTCCACCTACACAGCACGTCAAAAAATCCAAAGTTTCTCTACTTGACTAATACTAATCAAAACAAAACCTCACTATTTATATATTTGCCCAGAAAAAGCTATAAATAATGTTTCTTTGAACATAAAGGACTTGACCCAACCCAATTGAAAGGTATGCATAATGATGATAAAACTAATGCAAAAATTATTAATTTAATATACAATTTCATATAATATATTTTTAAACTAGTATTGAATAAGAAAATTCACGAACACATAAATATAAATATTAAAAATCAATTTTTAATAATTTGAAAATATTTTTTCAAGAAATTCATAAAAATAAATCAAATTTATAGTTGAGAATACTTTCTAATAATAATGATTAAAATAATTTATTTTTCATATATATATATATATGCTCTAAAGATTATTCATTAGTGAAGTATTACATGAGAATAAAGTGATGGAAAGCTCAATTTTTTTGCATAATAAACCACCATTTTAAAATAGTTTGTGGTGAGTTAAGGCCATTCCGATTCTGGTTAGGTCTAACTTAGGATGATTCCAATTTTCGTTTCCGCTTAAACAAGTTCCATCGATCAATCGAAGTGGGGCAAAACGAAGGAGTCGAATTGCAGAGAAAATGAACAGCACCATCTTCAAAGCTTCAGCCAGCAATAATCTCCATTCCTCTCTCAGGGCCGCACTCTTCCATTCAACCCCTCCATTGCAACGTAAACGCCGCAATTTTTGGGAACCCGTTAGTTTCTCTCAATTCCCTATGCTTTATGTTGTCATTTCACTACTTTTCGTTTCATTCAACAATTATTAGATTGGAAACCATTCTCTCTTTTGATAGTGGGCCTCACCGCGTCAATTTTCCGTGTTTCCTTCTGATTTTTGTATTTGGGAACTGTTTGTGACCCAACAATGTTATTTTTTTTTTGAACTAATTAATGAGAGTTTCAATGTCGTTTGGTTGTGTAGAAAGTGTTGTTGATATGTTTTGTTGGGCTGAGAACTTTTTAATTGCAGAGAGGCAACAACCATAAGTCCAGAAGGTTTAAACGGATGCAAGCAAAACATAGAGTAATGAACAGTATCAATGATTATGCAGAATCCCTGTTTCAGGTTCGTTGTTTCATATGTGTGTATGTTTGGGCATGTGCAGTTTCTTGTATTTTTAGCCTGGTTCGTGTTCAGTTATAGTCTAATATAGTGTTGCTTAATGAGGTAGTTCTGTGGTTTTTTTTTCTTGGTTTCTTTCCGGTTGTTACAATCTTTTTATTTCTCCTTTATATATTTTCTATGCTTCACTGGTTTATTTGGAAGAAGTATGTAGGATCAGTGATGAACAGCCTTGTATTTAGCATTTAGGACCTGCTACAATCTGTCTAGATAGGTTAAATATTTGTGTTCTGTTTGAGCAAGATGGTCCTGGACAAACTATATTGTGAATTGTCAGGATGAGATTTCTATGTATAATCTGGTGACACATGTTAAATAAAATGAGGATATTTATGGGCTCGCATTGACTATCTGGGTCCATAAATATACTGTGAGCTTGTGACCTGCAATTTAAGGATAACAATATTGAAGGTTAACATCATCAATGGCCTCTTGCCAATACATCCAGCAATTATGAAAGCGCTGGTCCTTCTTTCTTTCTGATGGACTAAGAAACCATGTAATTGATGACCCCTATCAGATTGAGAATTGAGGCATCAGAGCCATCTATTTGGCTTATCTAAACCCACTCTTCCCCATCAAACTTAATGTAAAATGCATCAATGTCACTGCCAAAGATTGACATTATACCCATTCATGTTATTACCTGTTTTTTTTTTGAATCGTGTGACTTGGGAGGTGCAACATTTGGAGAACCCATGACATAGATTAGGTTGACTGTATTTGATTGTTGATATTCAACTGAGAAGCTTTCATATATATATATAGCACGTACACAAACACACATCAAGTTAGAAGGTCTTTTGTATGCGATCATGAATATTGAATATCAGAACATAAAAGTGTTGTTATTATGTGGCCATGCATCTTTGAATTGCCTTTAGTCTTGACTGTTCATGTACAATTGTATGATCTATATTTATTCCTCTTTCTCTGATACTAAAATGACCCTCAATATATACTGCCGCCCGTATATGGTGTTCATGAGATTGGAAAGGATGGGTTCAGTTTTAATGTAAAATAAATTAATAAATAAAATTTAACCACTTAACTAAGAAGCAAACTCAACCCCTTCTCTTCCGTGATTTTGTTTGTGCTAAATATGTTTTGAAGCTTATGGTTGCTCTTTTTCTGATGGTTTAGAGCTGGAAGCAAGGTATTGATCAGGACGAGATGCCATCAAGTCAAGATACCTCACGGTTTCATAAAAAACAATATTTTGATGGGGGCTCTGGGAGGTACAGGAATGGCAAGCAAGGATCAAATCATCGGTACAGAAGTAAGGATGCTTGAAATACCTGTGCTGTAACAGAATACATTACATGTGTCTTGTAGTACTACCTCTCTTTACTGGTGGTTGTATCCGTAAGAGATCATCCAACTTAATATTGCTGGAAACTTCTTGTTTACTCATTTAGGATTGAGAGATTTCAACTTGCGGAGATCATGAATAGGATTTGATTTCAACTTGCATCATAAGCTTTATGAAATCAGTTTAATTTCTACATTGTTTTTATTATTTTCAACCAAACATAGAAGCTTTTAGATACTTATGAAGTCTACTCTGGAGTCAAATGTATTAAAGGTATGTTTGTAACAAACTTTATTTCTTTCAGGAGATCCTTTGTTTTGTGAAGATGATTTTGAAGTCGAAACCATTTTCCGTTCTGCCTTTGGTGGGAATAGATTCTTCTATTGGTCCTTCATCAATGAGGAAAATTCTCAGTGGGGGAGGTCTGGACGTTTTTCTAATTTTGGGAAATCATGGAATTGGAGACATCAAAGTGAAAATGATTATGACTCTTCATCTGAGTCAGATAGTTCTGACTTAGATTTAGGTCCGGATAGATTAGTCCTTGGATTGACTGCTTCTGGTCCTCTGAAACTTGAAGATGTAAAAAATGCGTGAGTTCTTGCTTCTTCTGTAACCTCGTCTTCATCAAAATTTTAGGAATTCATAGTTCTATACTACGATATTCTTAACCTTTTTATATCATCAGGTACCGGGCCTGTGCTCTAAAATGGCATCCAGATCGTCATCAAGGCTCTTGCAAGGTGCTGCCTTGCTCTAATCACCGATTATATTCCTCCTCCTTTTTTGTTCTATTCGATGTTCACGAGTTTCTATCATTAGTTTGCACAGCTTCCTAATTCTTTTAATTTTTTATTCTGTACATTGATACTTGATAGGCTATAGCAGAAGAGAAGTTCAAGCTTTGCAGTGCAGCTTATCAATCTTTATGTGATAAGCTGGCCTTGGATTGAGGATCCTTCAGGCTCATGCTAATCCTTTTGTAGAATTCTCCAGCCAGATCAAACTAGATGATTGACCATGCTATATTATTTAACACAGCAATCCTGCTTTCACTGTATTTTGTAGTTTTAAATAATTTTATTAGATGATCATGCAAATATCGTGCATGCTATTTTACAATTACAAATGTACCATTTTTTGATAGGTCAAATGTACCATTGTTTACCATCTATTGTCTCAGCTGATGTTAAGAATCTCCTATTGTTCAAAATTACCATTTATTGTCGCGGCTGATGATATCCAGAATCTCCTCTTGGAGTTGCATTTTTTGCAACATTTGAGTTGAGTAGGAGTACCTATAAACTAAATAAGTTTAAATGTAAATTGAAAAAAGAAAAATAAACAATCTAAAAGGAAAAGTATTATTAACGAGAGTGAGTGTGGTGTTTAATATAAAATAGATTTAATTATTTCAAGAATTATGTAGTATTTCTATTTTCAGGACAAGATAAAATATATTTATTAAATTTCTTACTTCTGCTCAAATATATATATATATATATATTGTATCACAGTTTCCCTAAAATCTCAAATAGGTAGATTAGAATTGGAAAAAATGTAAAATAAGAGAAAGAAGTGTGCGTATGAATCTGCCAGTTTTCATGCATAGAATGATGTATCATAATCATCCAACCATTTGTGTACCTGATGATGTTTTTATTTATTTATAATAAAATGTTTTTCGAAAATTCAAAACAGTAAGAGTTTATTTTTGAAGTAAGGGGATTTAGGTCTTATCGTTTGAAGATTTTGGATTAAGTAAAGGGGGGAGGAGAGTGGTTTGTTCTGTTCGTTAAATTGGGTGATTTGAATTTTAAAAGCGAACATTGAAAACTGAAAGGGTTTTGGTTGCGTATAATTGCGTGTGTTCCAATTCGAAACTGAATAACAAAAATGATGGTGAAAGGAATCCAGATTCAGATATGTGGATTGGTAAGTCAACGATGGATCCAGAAACCCCGCACATTCTCATCCTTCTCATTTTCCCCAATTCCACACCCTAATCCTTATTCCAAACTGCTTCCCACCAAAACCATCGTTCGTAGGGTTCGATTCGCGCCATTTCACGCTTCCTCGACACCGCTTCCTTCTGCCGTGAGTTATCTTCCCGCGTTTCTAATGTTAATTTTTTAATATGATATATGTCTATTGTTGTTGATGATGCAACGTTAGAATCTTGCAATTGTGGATTTTAATGGTTCGCTGGAATGTTGTTGATCGTGACACTGTAGGGAAATGTTCGAAACATGAAGTTCTGTCAGTGGTGTGGTGGTTCTACGAAGCATGATATTCCTGAAGGGGAAGAAAAGTTGAGAGCTATATGTACGGTTTGTGGGAAGATTGCGTATCAAAATCCGAAGATGGTGACTGTCTAGAAATATCTCTGTAGCTTCTGGTTTATTTGATTTAGTGCTTGTGAAGTAATAACGCGTATATATGTATTTAACGTAACCGAATGATGTCGTGCATACGTTCAGTAGATTAGAATTCCCTTAGTGAGATAAGATTTTGTTGTTGTTGGTAAAGTAATGGCGGGTATTCTAGTATGTTTGAAGTAAATCTTTTTAAATGTGAATGAATTGATTTACAAAATCAGTGTTTCTGTGATACTGTTTCTAAATGGAGTCTTAGCTGTGTGTGACTTGCAACATGACAGTACTGCAGGTAGTGTATAACTTATTTCTGTACCATGAAATTGGTTTTACTTATTCTTTTATTTGTCATACGAATTATCTGGGCAGTTGATTTTGTGGTTTCTGTTCACCCTTAAATTTGGATTAGTACTCTTTGGATTAAAAATGATTTTTTTTCTTTCTCTTTTGTAATATTTTTTTGTATTTATGGAAGAATAGTTATTTCTGTTCATTAAAGTTTTCTTGAGGACCTTGTTTGTGGCTTTAGTTGTAAGTAACTGGAGAACAGCAGAGTTATGTGTGGATACCTAAAGTTTAATCTGAAGGATTTTTATGGTACAGAATACAGTGCACAGGAAATTGTTGTTTCTTGTTAAATTAAATGTTCTTATTACTTTTCCTTGAGTTTTAAGATGCATTATGAGTAGAGATTTGAGAGAAAGGAAGTGTGATATTAACTTTTTCCCACATTATTCACTTATCTGAGTAAACAGGTTAATTGTAACATCTTTAGGATCAAGGTTTCCTATTTTTTTTTAAACAAAATGGTATGCGATGCATGAATTTGATGCTGAAATAGATATGGAGGTTAAGGTATCTGCATATAACATGATTTAAAATGGTATGGTCATAGCTCTCATTCTTTAAGTAGTTTTGCTTTTCACAAAATAGTTAATGAAAATGTATAACAAATAAGTATTTGGATGAGTATCATATGTTTTTAGATATGTTATCTGAAAGGAAGCACGGTTAATTTAAAATGGTAGCTGTACTTGTATTGGATTTGTATTCATGTTGGACTCTTCATAAACTCCTTCCGCATTTTATAATTTTTTTACCTCTTTTAATGTTTATAATTCCACTATAATTAGATAAAATGATAATATTTCTTTATGTCTACAATGACTCATGATAACTTCTAAGACACGAAATCTCTCTTTTGATTTAAGATTTATGTTTTTATATTATTTTTATACTAATTTTGTGTTGTTAATTTTAAAAAAAAGTTATATCTCCTTGCTGTGTTTTTGAGATTCTCTAACCTTTGACTGGAAAAGAATTATACGGGTCGTTGTAGAATAAACCACCAATTTCGTCCTCGAACTATTATCCTCTGTCCTAAGTAGTCCTTAAACTACTAAAGCCAGTAATCACTTAGGAGAGAGGGTAGTAGACTTCAACATTGAATTGATGATTTATTTTGTTTGTAATAGCTCTTCTTTCACTCCATCAGTTGATACATGATTATTTACTTTCTTCTAAACATGACATGATTTTGGTTGGCAAAGTAGGTAGTTGGCTGCCTCGTTGAACATGATAACAAGGTGCTCCTTTGCAAGAGGAATATTCAACCATCTCATGGCCTTTGGTAGGAATGGTTTTTGTGTTATACTGCCTATTTTTGTTGCTTCTATCTATGTGCATGTTACCTTCCTGTTCCCAGAACTACTTTTAAAACAATGATGCTGTTACTACTAATTTTTTTTATATTATAAATACTGTATCTCTTATCATCAATGAGCTATGTTAATTTCGTATGTTGGTTCAACAAGGACACTTCCTGCTGGTTATTTAGAAATTGGAGAGTCGGCTGTGGATGGTGCCATAAGAGAAACAAGGGAGGAAGCAAATGCAGATGTAGAAGTAATTTCTCCATTTGCCCAACTGGATATTCCTTTAATCGGCCAAGTGAGAAATTTCTTATTATTCTATTTCTTTTTTGTTTATTTCCTTGACTAGTTAGAGAATTTTGATCATGATTATGGAATGTTTGGGGCAGATTTATTTGATATTCTTGGCAAAGCTGAAGAAGCCGCATTTTTCACCTGGTCCGGAATCATCAGCATGCCAACTTTTTCCAATTGACGATATACCTTTTAATTCTCTATCCTTTTCATCAATGGTGGTTACCTTAAGTTTGGTATGATTCAGAATCAGACGTTTCAACTTGCTGACTTTAGGTTTTATTATGTCACCTACTCATTTGTATAACTTGTGTTATTTCTCATGGTCACAGTATGTTGAGGATATTAAGACTGGAAAACTCAAATTCCATTATGGAACCATCAACAAAAGGTATTTTCTTCCCAACTCCGGATTATTCTTCTAAATCTAATGCATTGTCTGGTTTGAGGGCAGGAAACTATTTTGTATGGGAAATTCATTGTACTTTCGGTCAAGACAGAAATCTGTTAACTGGGTTGATCACATTCATCTCATTTAGTTTGCTTGATTTGGTTACTAGTTTAATGGCTGTTCAGGTCCAGTCTGTCCTGGGACAAGTTAGCAAAATGCATGATAGATAAGTTGAGATCTTGCCAACTATTATTATAAGTGCTGGTTAACAATTCAATAAAAAGATTTTTTTTGTTGGAAGTTATGCTTAAGAATGAATAGAAATCATGATGAGACTGCATTAGTAATACTTAACTTTTTTTTTTGTAAAAAGCTCATACTGTTGATTTAATTAGCTGTCTTACCATTTGCATAGTTTGACTAGGACAAAAAGGGTAACACTTTGTGAGTTTGCACCTTCAGTATGTTTTTTGCAAACGCAAACTGATGAAAACAACGGGTGTTTCGTAATATTTCTGATACTTGGTTTCTTAGACCTTTCACGCTGTATAATATTATTCTGATGCTTGTTGTTAGGCCGGGTACAAGTCCTTCTGATATTCGTGCCTATACACTGGATCATCACATGCAGTCATGAGTTATGATAAGAAGGTAAGCCACATATCTCATATGTGAGGGGAAAAAAATAACGAACAGAATGAACTAGGTATCATCATCACATGCGTTTAGTTTTCAATTATCACCTCATAAAAGACACCCCCGCATTGCATCAAAATTATAAAGAGTAACATTGATCCCTTTTATATATTTTTATTTTGAAGATATTAAATGCATTTATTTTTTTATAAATTCTTTTTGTGTATTTAATTTAAGAGGATTATTAAGAGCAAGTTGTAGGAAGATACAACAACATCATTCTTATTTATTTTCCATACTGATTTGCCAACAATATCTATGATCATGGTTTCTTGACATTTCACTTGTTACAGTAATGTATATCAGAAGATTGTTAGTGAAAGGAAAAAAAATTCTCTAGTGAGAAGATTGCACGTCTTCTGCAAGAACTTCCGACTGTTGACTTGAATTCACCATTGTCACAAGCTTAAACTCGACATTTTAACGAGGTAGACTAGCAGTGTTTCCATTCCAGTTGACATGTTACACCAATGTGCATCATTGCCTGCCAATCCCAACTGCTCTTTTGGACCTACCATATCAAATTGCTAGGGCAGTTGCCATTGCAGAAGAAAGAATAACACTTGTTTTGCTATCTGCTTTGGAATTGTAATCATAAACATTCATCGAGATTAATCAAATTATTTTTGAAAATGCCCCCCTTTTCTAAATCAGGCACTCTTTATGGCACTTTTGTTAACATGTACGATGCAATATGTTATGATCAAGACAATGGTACCATCTTAGAACTCTAGAAAGAAAAATATTTTTTTATTTAATTGTATAAAAAGTACGAGAAAAATATTACTGGGGTGAAAGTATATAAATACTTGTAATTAAGGGATGAAATGAGACCATTACCCTTTTTGTAAGAAATATAGGTAGAAAAATACTCAGGCGTTTTTTTATAGATTTGTCATACAATACTAACATCATGGAACAATACGGCGAAAGCATTTCTTAATTATTATTTTTATTATTACTTGTTGATAGAATTAAATCAAGTTTATGAAGTATTATGCTTTGAAGGCATTCCAGGTTGCTTTCCTTACATATATAATCACGAAGTTTATATGGTAATTTTATCATATATTTTTATTTATTAATTTTGCATATTGTTATTGTGAGTCCAAGATAGTGTAAGTACATAAAAAATACTATATTGTAAGCGAGGAACAAAAAGAGTTCTTATAACTCAAAAAATATTATAAGAGAGTAAGATATGACAATTAATTACAATATTATATGATTAGTCTCAAATTACATGGGAATCTATAATTATTGGTAGTTGTTAATGACTACCCATTTAAAAGCTATCAATGTTTAGAGTTTTAGGTTTACCGGATAAAGCTAATAAAGAAATTAAAAGAAATAATTATTTGACAACAAGATATATTTATGATAAAATTGTGCAAATTACACAACTACCAAAATGTGTGATACACTTTAAAGTTATTATACGAAGTAGTAGAGAAGACGCAAAAATCGAAATTGCAATCTCTAACAAAGAGATTATGACAAATGTGAGACATTCAACTTAAAAAATGTTACTATTTTACTTATATTATTGTCCTCGTAAATAGAATGAGAATGTAAGGAGAAGATATTTTTGACAACAAGGTGATGGAGAAAATTTTACCAACTTTTTCAATCAAATATGATCAGTGACTACAATAGTATATTGCCACAACACAAACATTATGTTAGTATCACAATTACATGGAAACATTGAAGAATGTTAGAGAAAGCATAAAAGATAAATAAAGAAACGATAAAGAGTCAAGTCAATTTCAATGAACATAATATAATATAATCAAAGTGTAGACAGGTCGTGATAATTAGCAGAAGATGCTTCAGAAGAAGAGTTTATGGTAATTTTAGAGAAAGAGAATATGGTAATTTCAACAACCAATAGAGAGATAACAATTTCATACCATCTACTCTAATGATTATTGGTTTGCTAAGTAATCATGAAAGAAGTAGAGGTAGTAAAAAATTAAAATTTAATTAAGTGACTTTTTTAATACTAAGAAAAATACTTTAGTAGTTAAATAGTTCTATCCTGATCTTAGTCTGTGTCCACATTAGATGAGTTATTGAACTAAATATGAAGTGAATAGTAAATACAATGCGAGGTAGCTTACTAACTTTTTTCTAATATTAAAAAAAAAAAAAACAGTTTACTTTGACTTCAATCGCGGCATTTCCTGGAACAAGGAAGTTTCAATTTGAGTAACAGAACAAAATCTGGTTGTTTTCCCTTCGCAGCTATATTACAATCCTTCTTCAAACCTAAACTTCAAATCCCTAACCAAATTCCATTGTTTTTTTTTTCTCCTCCGTCGATATTTTCCGGTTTCTAGATGGAGGAAGCCAGAGAGTCTCTCACATCCATCAACGGCGATTTCGGCTTCGGCGGTGCCACTGATCGCCGATTCGCCTGTATGGATATTGGGGACTGAGTAATGTTGGTCCACGTCGATACAAGGTGTCTGCTTCAGTCTTAGTTGTCCTGTCCTTCGAGTTTCCTTCTTCCTCGCGTGCCTCGGTCGGCCGGTGGGGGTACCTGCGATTGTGCTCCGACGCTCAAGTCAGTAATCTCTCTCAGTGAGAATCCTTGATAATCTGAAAAACATACCTTTCTCTCTTTCTTTCTCTTCTTTTGTATGTCCCCTTGGGCTTGGGCCCTCCGGGTCGTTAGTGGTTCGCGACCTGTTTTGTGGTCCTTGGGTCGTGGGTCGTGTTAGATGGTTTCCTGGGATCTAGGGGGTGTTCCCGAAAATCCAGGGAGTGCTCACGTGTGTTTGTTGCTCAGTGGGAATTGTAACCGTTTGTCCCACGTGTAACCACGTTCTTTGCTTAATTAGATAATTTACTTCGAACAACGCGGTCGTCCGGTGCCGACCGGTACACTTGCCCCCCAGGCTCGAAGTCATGGAAGGACGAAGAGTCGTATGAGACGCAGAGGGTTTTTGAGACAATGCTTGATAGCTGGCATCATTAATGTGTGGCAGAGATGTGACGCATGGCAGAGTTGCCGTTTGGGGATGCTGTCACATCTAGATCGATTGAATGGTAGGGATTACGTCCCGTTTCATATGCCGAGCGTGTTTGATCGTTAGATTAGATTTGATCTAATGGTGCTAGACGAACGTAGGGGTTTTGCTTCTCCTATAAATAGTGCTTCATTTGTGGAGTTGAGGGTTTTCCGTTTCTCTTGCTCTGAGTTTCACGTCGCTTGCTTCGTTTGCCAGGTGCTGAGTTTGTTGCCGGTGTCTTCTTCAATTCAAGGTTAGTCATGCCTTCTTCTGAGGGGTCTTCTAGTGTTGTGGGTTCGTCTTTGACTCGCGGTGCGAGTCAGGCATCGGATGGCCCAACGTATGACTGGGTCGATCCTGCCGTCCTTAGGATTCCTAGTAAAATAAAGTCCTCTGATAAATTAGATGAATTTCTTGCTGTCCATAAAAACTTTTTAACACCAGATTGTCCGGCAGAGGCGTTATATGTCGATATATGCGGTATCACCGACCGTGTGTGTCACGGCCGGGAAAATGCTCCGCATGACTTTTTCTTCGTGTATAGCACTTTATTTTCTCATTTGTACGTATCTTTCCCCTTTGATGATTTTACCATGAATATCCTTCGGATACTTAATGTTGCACCAACCCAACTACATCCGAACTCGTGGGCCATTTTACAAGCCTTCCGGGTTATCTGTCAAATTTTTGGCCTTACGCCGACTCCTGAGTCCTTCTTGTACTACTATAATACTCATCCCAGCCATCCTGTGGGTTGGTTATCCCTATCCAGTCGTCCGGGTAATGTGCGTTTCGCTGCGTTTACCTCCTCTTACAAAAATTTCAAAGACTATTATTTTAAAGTTTTTGTGGAGCCGAACGGCCGAGATCTTTTCTATAATGCTGATGGGACTACCAAATTTCCCTTTCATTGGACCGAGAAACCTGCCACGCTTGAAAATCGATTTTGGGAATCTTTATCCCCTATTGATCAGGAGATTTTGATGATTATAAACCAATTGCCGTGTAGACTTCCCACTCGGGAACTGATAGCTCTCTATGGATCGTCCAAGCAATGGGCAGATCTGAACGGTGAGCATCTTTGCCCTTCGCTAGTTCGATTTGATATTTGACACTTATTTAACTGTGTGTGTTTTGCAGATATTGTCGTAACAATGGATCCAAGTTTGAGTAAGTTCATGAACAGCTTGAAAAGACAAGCGAAGAAGAGCAAGGTTGCTGCTATTGCTGGTGTGAAATCGAAATCTCCAATTGCTGTCATCGGGGAGGAGCCGACCGAGACTGCTATTGTTGCCCCAGTTGCGAATAAGAAGAGGGGCCGTCCGACCAAGGTGCCGAGAATCGAGGCGGGCTCTTCTTCTGGAGGCAAACCCATCAGCATGTTGGGAGTTGGGATACGAGTTGCCCCCACCATGCAATTTGATCTGCGACCAGAGGACGAGGGGATATTGGCTGCCGTCCCGACTTTGGACCTTATTACAGAAATGGTAGAACTTCAGTGTCGGGCAGCGGTTGTAAGCCATGCTATTGGTGAGGAGTTGAAGAGGGCTGAGTCGGTCGTGATTCCAAAGTTAAAGCGGAAGCTTGACGACTCGGCCACTTCTTTGAAGAGAGCCTTGGAGTCTGTTGAAGAATGCCAAAGGGAGAGGGAGAAAGATATCCGACTTGCGAAGGAAGAGCAAGAAGCATTGAAAACCGCTTTGGCTGAAATGACGACCGAACGAAATCTTTTAAAGAGAGAAAAAGATGGTCTGATGGTTGAAAAGAAGTCTTTGACCGCCGAAATCGAACAATGCCAAAGTTTTATGCTGCGTGTAAGTGAAGAGAGTTTTAATCAGGGCGTTCGTCAGGTAGCTTTCTTTCATGGTGTGCCGACTGATGATGACCGCTACGACCCGGGTATGGATGTGGTGGATGGCCGCCTAGTACCTCTTGGGGGCGAAGAGGGTGAGGAGGCAGAAGGGGCGGAGGACGAACGTCAGAATCGTGAAGAAATTGTGTCGGAGGCTCCGCAGCAGGATGAAGCCATCGAGATAGTATAATTTGTGAAAATATCTGGACCCGGGTTGTGGGCGTTTGAACAATTTAACTGCTTTTAGTTCTTGCTTTTTTCCGCGCACTTCTATTGTTTTTGAACATATCATGTCAGTATTCGAAGTTATGCGCCCGGACGACACTTAAGTTACTAATTGTATGTTCTGACCAAGTTTGGTAGATAACGTTTAAGTTACAATTCGGATAACTCTAGTTATATATTCTGACCGAACGAACGGTTTATTAATAATTGAATTCCTGACCAAGGTTGGTGAATAACGTTTAAGTTATAATTCGGATAACTCTAGTTATATATTCTGACCGAACGAACGGTTTATTAATAATTGAATTCCTGACCAAGGTTGGTGAATAACGTTGAAGTTATAATTCGGATAACTTTAGTTATATATCCTGGCCGAACGAACGGTTTATTAATAATTGAATTCCTGACCAAGGTTGGTGAATAACGTTTAAGTTATAATTCGGATAACTCTAGTTATATATTCTGGCCGAACGAACGGTTAATGAATTAATTAATTTCTGACCAAGGTTGGTAATTTAAAGTGCCTCGTTAAAACCTTCTCGGTAGAAAACCCTCCTTAGGGATAAAACTACCGAGCGAGGAAAGAGTGCACTAAGTTCATTCATCAACTGTAATAGAATTTGAGATGCGTGGCATTCCACGTTCTCGGTATAGATTTTCCTGACAAATATTCTAAGTAATAAGCTCCTCCTGTTGCTGTGTCGGAGATGCGGAACGGACCTTCCCAATTGCTTGAAAACTTTCCTCCGTCCTTCCGGGCGTCGCTGCGCATGCGCCAAACTAGATCTCCTTTCTGATAGCTTCGTGGCTTCACTTTCGAGTTGTACCTTCGTGCTGCTCGTATCTTGCATGCTTCTTCCCTTATCTTGCATTTGTCCCTTAATTCATTGATGAGGTCGAGGCCGACTAGTAGACTTTCCTTGTTTAAGTCTAGGTCTAATGTCTGTCGGCGTAGTGAAGGCTCGCCGATTTCGACCGGAATCATGGCTTCTGTGCCGTACGTCAGGCTATAAGGTGTTTCTTGAGTCGTTGACTGGGGAGTACAACGATAAGCCCACAGAACCTCTAACAATTCTTCAGTCCAGTTTCCCTTGGACGGGCCAAGTCTCTTCTTTAACTCATTGAGAATAACTTTGTTGGCGGCTTCCGCCTGACCGTTGGTTTGAGGGTGTTCGACCGAACTCGTTATATGTTTGATGTGAAGTTTCTCATAGAATTCAGCTAGCCCACAGTCGGTGAACTGTCGACCATTGTCTGTGATAATGATCTGAGGTAGGCCGAACCTGCAGACAATGTTTTTCCACACAAAGCTTTGTACGTTCCGGGCGGTGATGGCTGTTAGTGGTTCAGCCTCAATCCATTTGGTAAAGTAATCTATACCCACCAGTAGGAACTTGCATTGCCCTTTTCCGGGTGTGAAAGGTCCGATAATATCCATTCCCCATTTCACGAACGGCCAAGGGGATAGGATGTAGTGCAAGTGTTATGGTTTTTGGTGTAATAAGGTGCCGAACTCTTAACATTTCACGCACTTTTGAACGTATTCAGTGCAGTCTCCCCGTAAGGTCGGCCAGTAGTATCCAGCTCTCAGAATTTTGGCGGACATAGTCCGCGCTCCTGAATGGGTTCCGCATATCCCTTCGTGTAACTCGGTCATTACATAAGTGACTTGTTCTGGACCAAGGCATTTTAGGAGGGGACGGGAGTACCCTCTCCTGTAAAGATCTTGGCCAATGAGTACGTATCGGGCGGCTTGTAGTTTCATCGTTTTCTCCAAATGTGGATCGCATACACCATCGGTCAGATATTGTATTATGGGGGTCATCCAGTTAGGTTGCGTGTCGGTCGCCATGCATTCTTCGGTACCAACACTCGGTTTAGCAAGGGTCACATGTATGGCCGACCGATGGACGCCTTTCTTTTTTAGGGTAGCCAATCTCGATAGAGCGTCCGCCCTAGTGTTATTTTCCCTCTGTACGTGTTGGAATGAGATTTCCTTGAACCTGTTTAGAAGATTTTTCACGAAATGAAAATACTGTTGGAGTAATGTTTCTCTTACCTCATATTCCCCTGTAAGCTGTCCGACGACTAGACGGGAGTCGCTCTTACAAATTATATTTGTTATCTCTAATTCAATCGCCAGATGCAGACCTGCGATTATAGCTTCATATTCGGCTTGATTATTGGAAGTTTTAAATTCAAACTTCATGGCTTGTTCGATAACAATCTCCCCTGGTCCTTCAAGTACAACTCCCGCACCGGACGAACGACTGTTTGATGACCCATCTACGTATAGCGTCCATTGGGAAGTTCGTTCGGCCGGATAGGGAGTGAGTTCTGCTGTGAAGTCGGCGAGGGCTTGGGACTTGATAGCCCCCCTGGGTTGGTATTCAATTTGGAATTTTGACAGTTCGACTGCCCAACCTATCATTCGTCCGGCGAGGTCAGGTTTAGTGAGAATCTTCATAATGGGATAGTTAGTCTTAACAATAACCTTGTGATTCTGGAAATACATTCGCATCCGTCGTGCGGTAATGATCAAAGCTAAGGCAACTTTTTCGACCATTTGATATCGGGTTTCCGCGTCGTGTAAGACTCGACTTACAAAATATACCGGACGTTCTTCTGCTTCAATTTCTTGTACTAGAACGGAACTTACTGCTGCATTGGAGACAGCGAGGTAGACCACAATGGGTTCCCGTGGGTTTGATTTCTGGATGACCGGTGGAGACGCCAGAAATGCTTTTAACTGTTGGAAATTTTGTTCACATTCATCTGTCCATTCAAATTTAGTTGTTTTCTTCAGAAGTTTTATGATGGGTCTCGTTCGTTCGGAAAGCTTAGGTACGAATCGAGACAACGAAGTGAGACGGCCGACTAGTCTCTGGATCTCTTTGAGTCCGTTGGGACTTCGCATTTCGGTGATTGCCTTGCATTTTTCTGGATTAGCCTCTATACCCCGATGTGTGAGCATGAAGCCTAAGAACTTCCCCCCTTCTACGCCGAACGCGCACTTCTCCGGGTTTAAACGCATGCGGTATTGACGCAAGGCTTGAAAAACCTCTTTTAAGTCAGAAACATGTTGTTCGCAAGAGTCTGATTTGACGACGATGTCGTCAACGTATACTTCTACATTCCGACCGATCATGTCGTGGAATACGTGATCCATGAGTCGCTGGTATGTGGCTCCTGCATTCTTGAGGCCGAACGGCATGACTTCATAGAAGAAATTATCAGAATCTGTTCTAAACGCGGTTTTTTCTCGATCACGGTGGTACATTTGTATTTGATTGTAACTTGAATAAGCATCAAGGAAACTTAGGATTTGATGACCGGCTGCACCGTCGACCAGACGGTCGATAGTAGGTAGGGGATACGAGTCCTTTGGGCACGCCTTGTTAAGGTCTGTGTAGTCTACGCACATTCTCCATTTTCCATTCGTCTTTTTTACCATCACTACATTGGCTAGCCATGTCGTATAGTGGGCCTTTTGAATAAAACCAGCTTGAATTAGCTTGTCTGTTTCTTCTCGTGCGGCTTTGCGCCGTTCTTCACCTAGTTTCCTTTTCTTTTGAGCGATCGGCCTGGCCTCTGTATAAACAGACAATCGATGGGTAATCACATCTGATTTTACCCCTGGCATGTCTGCAGCCGTCCAGGCGAAAAGATCAGCGTTCTTTGTTAATGTTTTACCGATCGTCTCTCGGTCGTCTGGTTTGAGAGATGTTCCCATGTATGTTTTCCGGTCTTTGTCCCGAAGGAATATGGGTTGAAGATCTTCCCCTGCTTCCATCCGGGGATCATCCAGTCGAGGATCTAGATCGACTAAAGCGACCAAGTGTCTTCTAGATTCTCTCCCTCTAGGATGTCTTTCTGTTGACCGACCTCTTCGCTCTGTGGTCCGTTCGGCTGACGTGGTATAAAGCCTTCGGGTCGGCTCCACCTTCAGGCTAGCTACATAACATTCTCGCGCTGTCTTCTGGTCTACATGCACGGTTGCTATATCTCCATTGACCGAGGGGAACTTCATAGCTAGATGAGGAGTTGAGACAATGGCTTTCAATTTGTTGATAGATGGTCGACCGAGCAAAATATTGTACGATGTATTGGCATTAACGAGTAGATATCGTATGTTGATGGTCTTGCTGAGGTAATCATCTCCGAACGTGGTGTATAGATCGATAAATCCTTTCGTATCCACTCTTTCCCCTGAGAAACCAACTATCTGCTCGTTGTAGGGTTGTATCTCTGCTTCTGGAATCTTCATCTTCTTAAACGTTTCCCAATACAGGATGTCGACCGAGCTACCCTGATCTACCAAAAGTTTTGCAATTGCAAATTTATCTATCTCCACAGTTATTACCATGAGGTCATCTTGAGATGGATCGATTGCTGTGAAGTCTTCGTCAGTGAAAGTGATTGGTGGTATATGCGGTCGGCGTTGTGTGGAAGTCGAATGAACGGATTGAATTGCTCTCAAATGTTTTTTCCTTGCTGAATCAGAGCATCCTCCACCCGCAAAGCCACCTGCAATGTAATTAATTTCTTGAGGGGGCTGACCGAGCGACACCGGTCCAGCGATTGTATTGATGACTGTGCGAACTTTTTGTTTAGTTCGACTTCTACGTTCAGGGCTTTCGCTTTTAGGCCTCGTTCGTCTGATCGGACTTTCGCTTCTTTTTCTTCTGTTTGAACGATAGTGGTTGTCGCGGGTCCGGTCGTCTCTTCGTCCCGAACGTTCACGGGGATCATGATCACGCTGGGGTGACCTGGGTGCAGTGATGGTGGTTTTCACGAACTTGCGGAGATGACCGGCCTGGACGAGCTCTTCAATTTTATCTTTCAGTGCTTGGCATCCTTCGGTCGTGTGGCCATAGTTACGATGGTATTGGCAACGTTTACTGGTGTCGGCATTGGGAGGAGTTTGTGATTGCCTCAATGCCGGAATCAATTCAATCTGCAGTGCTTCGTCGAGAACCTTACCCCTTGGTACAATCAAGGGAGTGTAGTTGTGGAAACGGGGACCCCTATTGGGGCGATGTCGTTCTCGGTTGGTCGGTACTGTGGGGGGACGAATCCCTTTGCTCTTGTCTGTGTTCTCAGCATAAGTTTTTCGATGATAGTTAATATGTTCTTCTATCTGCATGAACTTTGTCGCTCTTGTTCTTAATTCATCCATATTGCACGGAGGTCGTTTGATAAGGCTTTCAGTGAACCTTCCCGGTAGTATGGCCGAGACCAAATGATGCATGGCTATTTCTGGATTAAGATTACGAATGCTCATACACACTTTGCTAAATCTGTTCATGAATGTTCTCAATGATTCTCCCCTTTCTTGTTTGACATTTAGAAGAGACATGGAGGATGTCCGATGAGGTCTACTTGTGGCGTATTGCGTGGTGAACTTCAATTCCAAAGCGTCGAAGCTTGTAATGGAATTGGGTGGAAGGTCCGAAAACCATCCAAGGGGGCCTTCCCTGAGAGAGGTGGGGAAGACTTTACACCATACTGTTCGGTCGGTTGTGTAAATGGTCATTTGAGTTCTAAATATATTCAGATGTTCGTCTGGGTCTGTGGAACCGTCATAAAGGTTTATCGTTAGGCCCCTCCACTTGTCAGGGAGAGGAGTGGCTATGATGTCATCAGTGAACGGATGGCCTTTCGGGTTTGTTACCTTGTTTGGGGTTACTGGCTTTACACTCTGATGGGTGTGTTGAATGAGTGACGTGTGAGGTATAGTTTGGGCTATTGTTTTCGTTCCTGATTGGAACGGTGATGGGGAAGGCGCACGTGAATGTCCTTCACGTTCAGATTGCTCGAGTCTATCCAACAATCTCTTGTTCTGCTCTTTCAATTGGGCTATCTCTTCCGCGTGCCGCTGGCGCTCCTCTTCTCGTCTTTTCCTTTCTTCATCTTGGCGAAGTTGGTCGATGACTCCTTTTTGGAGTAACTCCTGCATCTGAACCTGGAGAGTTTGGAGTATTGTCCTATGCTCTTCTGAGATATCATTGTTGTTGTTTGCCGTTGAGCCCATCTTCGAGCGTTGGGATCTTTAGGTCTGGGAATAATGATTACTCGGCCCCACGGTGGGCGCCAATTATACCTGTATGGATATTGGGGACTGAGTAATGTTGGTCCACGTCGATACAAGGTGTCTGCTTCAGTCTTAGTTGTCCTGTCCTTCGAGTTTCCTTCTTCCTCGCGTGCCTTGGTCGGTCGGTGGGGTACCTGCGATTGTGCTCCGACGGTCAAGTCAGTAATCTCTCTCAGTGAGAATCCTTGATAATCTGAAAAACATACCTTTCTCTCTTTCTTTCTCTTCTTTTGTATGTCCCCTTGGGCTTGGGCCCTCCGGGTCGTTAGTGGTTTGCGACCTGTTTTGTGGTCCTTGGGTCGTGGGTCGTGTTAGATGGTTTCCTGGGATCTAGGGGGTGTTCCCGAAAATCCAGGGAGTGCTCACGTGTGTTTGTTGCTCAGTGGGAATTGTAACCGTTTGTCCCACGTGTAACCACGTTCTTTGCTTAATTAGATAATTTACTTCGAACAACGCGGTCGTCCAGTGCCGACCGGTACAAGGTAGCTTAATATTAAAAAAAAATAAAAATACAGTTTACTTTGACTTCAATCGCGGCATTTCCTGGAACAAGGAAGTTTCAATTTGAGTAACAGAACAAAATCTGGTTGTTTTCCCTTCGCAGCTATATTACAATCCTTCTTCAAACCTAAACTTCAAATCCCTAACCAAATTCCATTGTTTTTTTTTTCTCCTCCGTCGATATTTTCCGGTTTCTAGATGGAGGAAGCCAGAGAGTCTCTCACATCCATCAACGGCGATTTCGGCTTCGGCGGTGCCACCGATCGCCGATTCGCCTTTTCGCGCCAATCTTCCTTCCAACAACCTCACACGCCAATAGACATTCCCGCACACGGCCTACACCACCACCTCTACTGGTCCGCGCGTGACGATAAGCCCTCCGCCTCGCTCCGCCAATCGTCCTTCTCCTCCTTCGTTTTCTCCGTCTTCCGCAACGTTAGATCTGGCCAAAGGTATATGAAAAGGCTCTTCCTGATGATCTCGCTCAATGTCGCGTACTCCACCGCTGAATTGCTCATTGGCCTCTTCACAGGCCGCGTAGGTCAGATTCAATCAACGTTGAATTTTCATTAAATTTTCAAATTCAAATCCTCGTTACTTTTTATTACATATATGCGTGATTTCACGAGTCTTTGTACGTGATGCATTGAAATTAATTTTACTTTTCAAAACCGCTCTCTGATTTTGGCGTAACGATTAATGTAAAGCGAATTTGAAATCAAATCTCTGCTGACGTTTTGATGTATGCCTTTGCCGTTTCAGGTTTGGTGTCTGATGCGGTTCACTTGACTTTTGGATGTGGTCTTCTTACATTTTCGTTATTTGTTATGGCTGCGTCTAGGAAGAAGGCCGATCGAGAGTATACTTATGGGTAAGATTTGTTAATCTATTGCGATGTACTTGTCAACTGTGCTCCTTTAGTTGTTTCTACTTAATTACGTGACACAGTTTATTGTATAACTGAATTTTGATGCCTAAAGTAGGTAGCACTGTAGGAAGGTAGTTGCTTGGACAGTTCTTCTGGCAATACCCTATAAGGCTTTTGTTACTGTTAGAGTTATAATTGTAATGACTAGTTTTGGAAATTTTCATGTATAGTTATGCCATTTATGAAATTGCAGAATTCGTAAGGTATGAGTGAATTTCTATGGCAAAATTGTTCATTGACTACATTCTATACAAAATATGATTGTTTTTTCCCATATGCTAAAGGGAACTTGTTAGTTCTTTACTACCCGACGTTTCTTAGTTTTGTGGGCAGAAGAGTGTACCTTTAGCTCATATGTTTCTTTTTTAACTTTTATTTTCCTGAGTTCTTGTACTGAGAGTTGGTTCTGTCAAAAACTTATTGTGAAAGTTTCTGTTATAATTATAAAAATAAGGAGCAAATCTTATATTATTAGGAACATTTTTATTTGGAGGATATCAAATCTCCTTTATTTATTGTGTTGATTTCTTTTTCTCAATTTAAATAAAACATGTGTGCTGTCTCAAACACCTCAACTTTTGAGTTTCCCCTTCTGTGTATAAAAGTAATCCTTCCATGCATTCTCAACTTGATGTTGTCGCCAATCCTCTTCTCTGATCAGCGCTTACATAAATCTTGATGGTCAATTTAAATAATTATAATGATGTTCAATATAAATTGTTCCTTGTGTGTGCACATGAGCATTTGTAATACTGTAGGTATTTTTTGAACTACGATTTACTTTTTTATTAAGCATTTCAACCCTGTCTACATTTTTAACTAATATGATTTAATTTCAGGTATAAAAGGCTAGAAGTCTTGTCTGCATTTACAAATGCCGTAAGTATTCCTTATTTCCTTTACTTTACTAAAATGATGCTTCTATAATAAAATTAATAACCATGTAAAAGGAAGCTGTGGAGATTATGGTGCTCATCTCTAACCAGGTTTGGTTCCTTTGTGTGGTTTTTGACAAGGTAACATGTAATTTTTATCCTTAATGTAAATATCTACAGAATAATTTTTTTATATTATTGTAGAATTTGTTATTTTTCTTAAAATCTTTAAAATGCTAATGATATTGCATAATAAATTTTTAGATTGCCATGTTTAACTGAATTGAGTTGCTGAAAGCTATCTTTTGACTAAGGATGTGTTTGGATCCAATTCTCCATCAACACTTCAAAAAGAAAAATTAAAAGAGAAAAATGAAATAAAGTAAGCTAAAATTAGCTCATGTATAAGCTAATATTTTGAAACTCTCATGTTAACTTTTTTCAAAAGCTAATTTAATTAGTGTAAAAGTTAATTTTACTTATAGAAAAAATTATTTCATTTTCTTATTATTTTCTTCCCTTATAAGAGCTTACAGAAAAGTTTATTCAAACAGACCCTAAGCAAATGCAGAGTGGATAATACATGGTTTGAATTTTATTTGTTGAGTCTTTGAATGATCACTTGTATAAGGGGCTAAAAGAAATTTCTGTGACTGTTTTAAATGACCTGTTTTAAACATCTTTCGTTCTTTCTCTTCTATTTGGTACATTATATGCGCTAACATATTTAATTTTGCTCTTCTGCTGCTTGTGTAGACAGCTGTTTCTTTTGTTTATGTCATTCTCCCTAGCAGTTGAGGCACTTCATGCCTTCATACAAGATGAATCAGAGCACAAGTAAGTTGTACACACAATAACTGTTGTCTGTCTGTGTTTTATTACTTACAATAAAATATTGTACATATCCAGCAGGAGAAAGATTGACCAAATGATTTTCAAAGTAAAAATTGAATTTTTTGTTGTTGAGCTGAGTTCCATTTGATGCATGCAGAGGATTGCTATTGGTGTCATAATTGATATGTTCTATCCATATTGTGATGAAGGAAAGCACTAGGGGCAGGATTTAAGATAGCAAAGTCAGGGTTTGTTCAGAAAACCAAGGTTATAATATAGGGGTATTGATCTGTGGGGTATGTGGCGATATGGCTAGCTTGTGCACATTATGAGGGCTCAAGAGTTTATCCATGGCTTTGATGGGGCTTTAAACAGTATCTGTCTGGTGATATTAGGATTTAGGATTTGTTGGAATAGTTGAGAAGTTGACCAGGCGGAAGTTCTATGCTTCCTTCGAAAGGGATCAAATATTTGTTAAAATTAAAAAAACTAATGACAGATGATGAAATAATATAAGGAGCAACTTAGGTACTTAACCTAGACTGATAGGCATTCAGTTATAAAGGGTATGTCAAGGGGTTTAAATAGGAAGTTAGAGGGGAAGAAATAGCTAGGTGGAACGGATCCTATTAGTAAAACAGGACAGGTCTGAGTAGTTAGGCAGAAAACTGAACTAGAAGTTAATTGAGGAGAGAAGTTTGGTGTTCTAGAATATGCCTGTGGTTAGTTGTATCTTCATAGCACCTTGTCTAGAGTTCTGAATAATATTCTTGGTGTATCTCTACCCTACTCTTGCATTCATATTTGTTTCTCTTTTTTCCCTAATACCAGTTGAGTTGACCAGGCGGAAGTTCTATGCTTCCTTCGAAAGGGATCAAATATTTGTTATTGAGAAAATTAAAAAAAACTAATGATAGATGATGAGATAATATAAGGAGCAACTTAGGTACTTAACCTAGACTAATAGGTATTCAGTAATAAAGGGTATGTCAAGGGGTTTAAATAGGAAGTTAGAGGGGAAGAAATAGCTAGGTGGAACAGGATCCTATTAGTTAAACAGGACAGGTCTGAGTAGTTAGGCAGAAAACTGAACTAGAAGTTAATTGAGGAGAGAATTTTGGTGTTCTAGAATATGCCTGTGGTTAATTGTATCTTCATGGCACCTTGTCTAGAGTTCTAAATAATATTCTTGGTGTATCTCTACCCTACTCTTGCATCCATATTTTCACTGTACCCAAGAGAAAGAGATGAATTGCTGGCTTATCACGTCACTTATGTAGAACTAGTCAAACTTTATCAAAATAGTAGGACAAAATAAATGTGCCTGTTCTAATAAACATAAAGAAAACTTAAATAACAACAATGACTTTCAGAAATATCCACAAGAACTAATGGCCATTGAAGACAACCTGATTAATACGTTTCTTAAGGATGCCTATTGAAAATTACAATTGACTTTGAGACATCTATCTTCCAATTTATGTATTCTAGATTTTGCTGCTGCCTTCATCACATTTGTAGATCGTGTCCCTTTTAGCATTGGAAGGAATTGTTTGTCTAAATTGTGACCTTTTTTTTATTATGACTGCTTTTTTTTTCCTTCTAATTTTTATTTATGCTGACTATGTTCTTCTTGTAGGCATTACTTGATTGTTTCTGCGGTGACCAATTTATTTGTGAATCTCGTTGGTGTATGGTTCTTCAGAAACTATGCTCGGATTAATCTTGGTAGTATTTCTTAGATGTTCTCAAATTCACTTGATTTAACATTGTCCCTCTTTTGAGCCTTGACCTGTAATAATTAATCATAAAATGTTTCATCTGAAAAATGTCTTGTAGCTTACAGAAATGCAGAAGATATGAATCACCACTCTGTTTTCCTGCATGTCCTTGCAGATTCCATTCGCAGGTAGATATTCTTTGATTTATGCATGTTGTTGGGCACGTGTATGATAGTAAAACCCTATCAATGCTAATGAATTTCCTTTCCTATGTACAAATTATTATCGAGCTTACATACTTTAATGGTTTCTCAGTGCAGGTCTGATATTGGCATCCTGGTTATTGTCCATCAGGTAAATATAATTTCATTTTCTGTCTAATAATCTAGTGTGATATAAAGAAAACGTGAAAAAACAATTGACAGTTTCCTAACATTATCACTTTAGATATTGTAATTTGACTTATTTCTGTTTCCTTCATTATAGGGTTCAGAATGCAGAAGTCTTGTGTTTAGGACTTGTTTCTGTTGCAGTTTTTATGCTTGTTCTGCCTCTCTTTAGGGCAACTGGTGGTATCTTGCTCCAAATGGCACCTCCGAGCATCCCAACTACTGCTTTGAACAAATGCTTGAGACAGGTTGTTACTTTTTCTTGAGCAAAATGTGTTTTGCTCCACTTGTTAAATGATATTTAAGTTTCAATTTATTTTTTGATCTTGGGGCCGTGGTGATAGATACACTTTGCTCACTTTAGTCTGTTATTTAAGTTTTGCATTTTTAATTTGTTACCTGTTGATACATCAACGTGTCACTTCTACATATTGTATGTTCCGTTCAGATTTCTGCTCGGGAAGATGTAGTGGAAGTCTCCCAGGTTCGTTTCTGGGAATTAGTGCCAGGTCATGTGATCGGTTCACTTATAGTACAGGTAATTTATTATTTGTTCTCCCATCCTTTGTCAATACTGGTATATTAACTAGTGGTAACCAAAAACTGAAACTTGATAAGTTTTTTATTAATAGGATATAATAAATAGTATATGTCCGGATTTACATCCTCTTACGCGTTGTCCTGTTCACGCCGGTACCCAAGTGAATCGTTGTTTATCTGTTGTACAGAGAGACCTGAATTTTATTTTAAAATTTTGGTTATGTTAGTGTGGCATGTTTTCTTTTCTTTTTATTTAGTTGATTTAATGTAAATATTGACTATTTAGAGGGTGATGCTGACAGGTAAAGGAAGGGACAAACGATCGGCCAATACTAGAATTTGTGCATGGTCTATACCATGATTTGGGCGTGCAGGACCTTACGGTGCAGACTGATAATGCGTGAGACTCCTTTCAATTTTATGCTAATAGTTATTACTAAGGATTGTATACGCATTATTCTCATTGTTTATCACCGATGGAAAGGACAGTAATGACATTTCTCATTTAAAGCGATTATTGCTTTTTAACCGCCATGTTTTTTCCGTCAAACTTCACGAGCTTAGTTATATGTATAATATATCTGCTCCTTTAAACTAAGAAAGGTTATCTCACATAAAAAGGGATGCATATGAAAATGTTTGAAAATTTCGTGGATGCTCTTACAATATTTTAGAAATATTTTCACTAAAAAGATCATTAAATTTTTTTTACTTTATCAACAAAAAATAATAAAAAATAATTAATTGTTGTATTGAAAAAATTAGATATTATTTTAGAAACTAAAAAAATTATTAATATTTAAATTAATTTTTATTATAAAAAATAATTTTTAATTTGATATCTAATTATATACAAAGTTTTAGATATTAACTTTAGAATTATTAGAATAATTCTAAATAATTCGTAACTAAAACGTAAGTACTTAATTAAATATCAATTTAAAAACTATTTATATTAATTTAGATATTAATAATTTTTTTAATCTTTAAAATAGTATCTAATAAACTAATAATTTTTTATTTTAAAATTAATTTTTATTTAGTAATTTTCTAATAATATTTAAGCGTATAAAAATATTTATATATGTCCAGTGCGTACCACCTATTTGATTTGGAATGTATTTTAGTTTCCTAACATTCTTTAATGAACATATCCAACCTCAAATATTTTTTGGAATTGTTTTTTTATTTTATTTTGTTTTTGTTGAAGGATGCTTAACCAAACTCATTTCGCATCCTTTGGTTGGTAAATAAAATTTCGTAGAAGTTAGGGCTGTATTACGGATGTCTTCAAAATAAATTTGTATATGTTGTTCTGCTCCCATTCATTATAGCTCTTTTAACTTTTCTTATTCAAAATATCAGTTTAATGACTCTTTTTTTTCAATTTTATTAAGAAAATCTTGTTTGAAAATTATTTTACGTTCTAAGTATGTTTGAATTTTGAATTATTTTTTTAGAACTAAATGTATTTTAAACTTTGCTAGAATTTTTAAAATTTTATTCTTTTCCAAACTAAATTCAACTGATTTATAATCACCACATAAGCTACTCGATTTATGTATATTTTGGTTCATATATATAATAATACAATTGCAAATCACGTATTTCTTCTCGCAATTTTTACTATGCTTTTATATTCATTTTTTTTGTTAAATATGTAAAAGCATTTTGGGTTTGCAAGTTCCCAGAATCATAAAAGTTAATGAAAAACAAGAAATTATCCTTTTTCCACTGAAAGGACACTGCAGGTTTGTAACTGCAAACCAAACACAATATATATATATATATATATATATATATATATATATATATATATATATATCAAGTCGTAGAACAAACACAAGCTAAAATACAGTAAAAATATATACTTCACACCTTAATAAATTAATATTTTATTCATTTTTATTTTACTTTTAATTTAAAAATATTATTATATTATTATAAATGGATGTTTTTTACTTTACTGTGTCAATAAAACTTTTCTCCTAAAATAAAGTACTTGCACAGACGTTTGGTTTTTCTTCAGGTCCTCACTTTGTGGTTACATTGGGGGTGGAGGCTAACACGTTTGCTGCATACCTGTGTCTCATAACTCCTGACAACTCCAAATACTTGGCGCTCTTCTTAAATTGTTTCCAAAAGCACTGTCCTTCACGGTGAAAGTAGCTTTTGCATTGGTCACATTCAAGTGTCCAGCCATTGCAGCATTCACCACAGGCTTCACATTTAGTGTTTTGATCAGTTTCTTCAACCAAAGCAAGAGGGTGTGAGTGAACATCATATTGGAAACTGCCTCCGAACTTGACACGCCTAGACTTGCCTTCAACACAATAAGGATGAGCACCAGAATCACAGTCATCGCAGTAATAAAACCATTGTTTCGGACAAGTTTTCTCATTGCAAAGGCCACATTCATATTCCCTCAAACCCTCTTCAGCAGAGTAGTTCAGAATTAGAGGATGCTTGTCATACATGTGCCATGCCTTAAGCGGCAGAGTAGCACATCCACAATCAATAGCAAAATCCTCACAAACATCACACACAAACACATACTTTGACCAATTTTGACAACCTTTACATTGCCTACCAACGGTTGTCTTCTTGAGGAGCAAGGGATGCATGTGACTTTCATGTTCAATTCTCTCTTGAAGGGAACCACAACAAACATCAAGGTCGAATTGACACTCATCACAACGATACACAAAACCATTGCTCAATCTTTTGCATCCATCGCACCTATAAATACCATCATAATTTGGTGCCTTGGGGAGAAGAGTTAGAGGGTGTGCATGAAAGGGGTGTAGCTTTGTTCTTGGTAGTCCAGCACAACTTTGGTGCAAAATGAAGCCACAATTTTCTTCTTCACAAGAAAGTAAAGGTGGCATGATGGGTTGGATACACCCATCACAGAGTTTACCAGAATATCGCAGATCACTCTCTTCGTCCGTCAACTTCAACAAATGTTCATGCCCAAAGAAACTGAAAGCAAAATCAATATCCAAGGATTCACCAGTTTCATCTTCTGTTACGGCCTCCCACTCATCTCTTAAATCTTGTTGTAGACACTTCAAATGCACGGGAAATGTGCACGTTGAACAAAAGTAACCCGCAAAAGCTGCACTCATTGCTCCATTACAAACACCACAAGTTATGTTACCCCAGAAACCATAAACGTGATGAAGGGCATAAGTGAGCTTCAAAGGGTGGTCATGGCTTTTTATTCTAACAGCAAGAGGCAATTCAGCACAGCTAGAATGAACCCAAATCTGACAAATGGAGCATAGGCAAGCGAGACCCTCGTTTCCTTGCAAGCCACAAGCATAACAAACAAACGATTGTGGATTTGTCACTGACATGAACTCGTGCTTATGGCCATCATCAGGGTTGCACTGAGAAGCACATGACACATCAAGGTCATAACTGCAGATATAACAATGGTACACGAAGTTTTGGAAGATGCCTCTACAGGAATCACATACGTAGCGTCCCTCATAAGGGGAAGTGGAAAGGAGAACAAGGGGGTGTTCAGGGTGAAGTGGGTGTTTCACATGGCGTGGCATTTCTGCGCATGTTTTGTGAAGGTTATAGTTGCATTGCTCGCAGCTGAAAACAGGACCTGAAATTGGGTTTTCACAACCTGAGCAAAGGACTCGGTTGTTGTTATTTCTCTTTTCCTGCTTTAACAAAAGAGGGTGGATATGGCTGAAATGTTCCATCTTCTCCATGCTTTGAAATTCTGGATGATCTTCTGCTTTTGTTTTTGAACATTAATATTTAAATATGATTCTTTGGCGTTTGGTTACAGTTTGTGAGGGAGGAAGTCTCTTATAAGCTTTGCTTCATTGATAAGACATCAAAGGTAACATAGACAGATATACTTATTCTTGTTTTAACCCACTAAAAAACACAAGGAATTTCCCACTAAAGAAAGGAAAGGCTTCTGGTTTCACCTCCAAAGTAAGAGACTTCAACTGATGATGAACCTTCTCCAATCAACACATTTCATGCTAAATATTTTTTTATTAAGTTAGATATTGTAAAGTTTTCCATCTGGTCTATTTTTTATAACAATTAACATACTGATATTTTAGGCTCTCTGACAATTTAACTTTACCCAGTGTTGTCTGACCAATAAATTAAATCAATAAATATATTATTTAAGATATTAAAAACAATTAAAGTCAATAAAATATTTTGGAAAATAACAAAAGCCTGTCATATTAATACTTGTACCATCAAAAACTAAAAGATTATAGGAGATGAAGTATATAACAAATAGTTTGCTTCCTAATCAGTTGTGGGCTTTAATAAGAAGCACACTATTTCTTCCCTTCTCTTCGCGTTCTGTTCTTATTATGTGTGTCTTCTGTGATGTCCTTGTTGTCACGTTCCTCCCTCTTTCATTGCTAAGAATTCTTCATGTTTCATCTACTTTAATATCTTTGGCATCATTTCTCCAATATTCTGAAACAAAGGATGAAGAGAAAGATTAGCCTTAAAGCTCTGCTTTGAAAGAGAGCAACACACATATGGGAGGAGGTCAACAAATTTGCCTAAGTGTCTCATCATTTCTTGCTTTGCCAAATAGATTTCACCTTCTGAAATTGTTTAAAAAAAGAGTCCTTCTCCATGGAAGTAGCATTTGCATTGGCCACATTCAAGTGTCCAGCCATAGCCACCTTCACAATCTGTGGTCTGTTTAGTTTCTTCTTCCACCAAAGCATAAAAGGGTGCCAGTGAATTGGAATTTGTCCCCAAACTTTACACACCATAGACATTTTCTAATAGCAAATGCCACATCCATATTCCCTCAATTTCCTTTCAACAATATAGCACATCACATCCAAAGAAGACATATTTCCACCAGAGAAGACAACCAATTGCAAGCCTAGCAAAACCTGTCTTAAGGATTAGGAGGTGCTTGAGACTTTCTTGTTCAACTTTCTTGAAGGCAAACACAGCAAGCATAAAGGTTGAATTTACATAGATCTATATGATCTTAAAAAACAATTCAATAAGCAAAACATCCAAAACATGCTCCAACTATTGACATGTCATAAAAGTAAGAGGACACCAGTTCAATTTGATATAATTGAAGCTTAGTTTACTTCAACTCATTTCAACTTACCCCTTTTCTTCATTCAAGCTCTCACTTCACAAACACAACACAATAATTCAAATAAATAAGAAGCCAAAATATATAGATAAACATAAAAGCAAGAATGATGTACGAGAAAGAAGTATAAAGCATGGTTAATGGTTGTGTGGAGGAAAGATTGGAGACAGAAAGATGAGATGACAGTGAAGAAGTGAAAAGTGAGGAGTGAATAAATTTGGGCAACACTAGCCTAGGTGAGAGCGACCCGTATCTAAGCATTGGATACGCGTATCTCTCACCCAGATCAACGATGGCCATAGACAAACTCAACAAACCAAAAGGAGAACCTTTTCTTGCTTCCTTCTTTTCTCTTTCTGCATCTTTATAATAATCCATAGTCCACACCATGCCCACTACTTCCAAATATCACTTTTATATTCAATATTTTTTTCATACATATAACTTATACCTTATCCTAAACATATTATTCAATTACTTCTATAGCATGTCAAAAATTGACTAGTACTCTTATTTGTTTTCTAATACTATATTATATATGTTTTCTAAGACTATTATATAAATTATTAAATGATTGTTTGACATCCAAGGTGCAATTGAGGATATCGCATCATACAATATGACATTGCATTTTTTAAATCTATTTAACTTATAAATCAGCAATGTGACGTCATTTGTTTAAAAAACTTCAGTTTACTTACTGTAATCTTCCATGGAGTAAATTTTAATATCTCATATAAAGTATAGAATTTTAGTATATTATTTTTTTTATGAGTAAAGAATAAATAAAATAAAATGAGATACTTCGGGGATGTCTCATTCCTTATACAATCCCAACACAAATTTTTTATCACCCAACCAACTGGGGATCAAACATACATTACAATATAGCAGACACGTTAACATACAAAAGCACATCAATATATAATTACATCAACCCTCCAAAGGAACACATTCTCAAAACAAGACACAAAAGTCCAACAATTAAACTCAATCTTTGCCAGCAAACAGAAGTAAACCAAACACCCAAGTGCCAAACCCATCAAACCAACCCTGCGATGAGGATATAGAAGTCAAAAAACCTGCACAAAACACATCACTTCTTTCAAATCTAGACAAATCGTTAAATAAGAATCAACAAACATTAGTCTCTCAAATATCTCATATAACATAAAGGATCTAAACACCAATTTGAGTAGGATAAATCAACTAATCTTTCCTTTACAGTAACCCAAGACCAAAATCATCTCACCGACACTGCCAGAAAGAAATAAAAGTCAAGATAACCTGCACAAAACACACCACAACTGTCAAACCTGGAGAAAACGTTAAACATAAATCACCAAACATCAATCTCTCAAATATTCCATACAACAAAGGGGTTCCAAACACCAATCTGAGTAAGAGAAATTAGTCAATCTTTCCTTTACCTAATGCAAGACCAAGTCTTCATTTGTATCACAGTAAAAAAACTCAACTAGATCAACACACCCATTCTTAAAAATCACCCTATTCCTATGATTCCAAATTTCACCTATAATACCTACCCAAATACCCCCAACACCTAGTAATAACATGTTTCAAACCTATAGGTTTAAACATCTTAAAGTGCATTTGTGCATCACAATGTAATACCGAAAAAGCCCCTAGCCACTCGAGAGACAATCCCCAAATTCTCCAAGAGATCTTACACACAAAAAAAAAAATATGACTTACCGTCTCTTCTTCCACACCACACAAGGGACAACAATCACACACCAGAGAAATACCACGTCTCAAAAGATTGTCCTTAGTGGCAATTGCTTTAGATAACACCTTCCAAGCTGTAATTTGTGTTGAAGGTAAGATTTTTAGATTCCAGAACTCTGCAAATAAGTCTCCATACCCTGCAGACTCCTCCCCCAAAAAAATATTATAGGTTGCCTTCACAGAAAAGTTTGTAATTCTACATCCCTCAAAAACCATTTATCGGCCTACCTTCACCCTTTCTTAATAACTTCTTTTTGTCCAACAATTATGATAAAAGTTCAGCCTGACTAGATTACAAAAAAGGCCCTTCTCCAACTCAACTTCCACAACCATCTATTATTATTCTAAATCTAAACTTGTGACAAAGTGCGACTAATATCTAAAGAGATCAAAAATAGTCTAGGAAATTTTTGCATTAAAGGAACATTGTCCACTCACTTATCCTCCCAAAATTTATTTTCTTCTCCATCTCCTACTTCCCACCTACCTCTGTCATTATAGTCATTATCCCACTCCTCTAGATTTCAAACTTTTCTTATGTCCCTCCACCACATCGACTTCCTACAATTCTAAACTTGGAACCTTAAGCCCCTCCACCCTAGGATATCCTTCCATAAACTTTTTTTTCAGACTTAAGTCTATCCAGAAAATCCCTATTATTATACTTATCTAATATTTCTTTTACCAAGTGGATACTTATAAAATTATATATATTTTTAAATTATTTCATATATCATATTTAGAATTATATTTTTAATTATGAAATCTAATTGCATAAAAATATTGATATTTATTTTATTCAGGTTAGCAGTTAATATTATCCTTTCAATAATATTTACGGGCTTCCCAATGCTAAGTTATACCTGTAATTTTTCTAGAAGTTTATTTTCTGTGGACATTAATTAATTATTATATATATAATATTCGTTGAATCTAAATTTATGATCAGATTACACATGGTCAAATGATGGTTAATCTCCTCTCGCTTTGTTTTTTTTTTTTTTTTAATTTGCTCTCAGTTTTTACATTTTCTTTTTTTTTCTCTATTTTTTTGTGTTTCTTGTTTTATTTATTTATTTTGCATTTTAATATCAGGAAATCAAATTAAAACACATAAAGTCATTCTTATATTTTAGTTTAGGTGTGACTGAGATTTTGAAATATGAAATGAAGTTAAAGAGATTAATGTTGCAAATAATGATAATATAAAGAGAACGTTACTAAATACTAAAAAATAAAAAAAATAGTATCCTCTGTGGATTAAAACATATTTAAATTAAAATATAATATTAAAAATAATTGTAGACGGTTTTGTTTTAACATCTGGGTAAAGATTGGACCACCAAAAAGAAGAAGCAACAATCCTAAAAAAATGAAATCTTTGTTGTTGACCCCTTCATAATTTGCCATGACTGTTTCTTGTCCTGGCCTGTGGTTGGGGAAACTCTTTTTTGGGCCTAGTTGCACGAATACACCTTATTTAAAATGAACACAAAAGTATGAGATTTTGTAAGTATTTTTTGTAAATTGAAAACTTATTAATAGCTTTAGAGTTATCCGCAATATATAAAGAGAAAACATTTATCATTTTAAATTGTTGGACAGAAAATGGTGTAATACTTTGTTAAATGAATTTATTTATATATAAAAAAAATCATTAAATAATAATCAAATTTAGAGAAAAAAATAATTACTTATTGTATTGACTAAATTAGATACTATATCATAGACTAAAAAACTATTAGTATCTAAATTGATTTTTATAATTAATAAAAATTTATAAAATAATTTTTAAATTAGTTTTTAAAAGACTAATAGAGAATAATTTAAAATATAAAATAGTAAGTAGATAAAAGATTGATAGTTAATGATTAATTATTAATTTAAAAATTATTTTATAAATTTTTATTAATAATAAAAATTACTTTAGATATCAATAATTTATAAAATGATCTTAAATTAAGTTAAATAGTAATTAATTATTTTGCTCTATAAAATTAGTTTTTATTTAATATTTTTTTTTAGAGTGATAGGTATCGATGTCAAATTTTTATATTCAAATTACTTTGCATTAATTATTAATATCTTAAAACACTATAAATATGTCTTTCTAAAAGATATCAACTTCATAAAATTTACTTTTAAATATAACTTGGATATATACGTAATTTTAGTAAGAGATATTGATAATCTTATTATTTTAGATTACATAGTATAGTTCTTTAGGATTGCATTAGCTATTAATTTTCATTCAAAAGAAAAAAAAAAGTGAATAACCTTAATTACAAAAATAAATTGAAAAATATTCTTAGACAATCAGAGTTTAGTTTGCGCCAAAATACAACTTATGAGGCGGAGAGAGATATTTATGTGACACACGGACAGTTTTGTCAAGTGGCCAAAACAGATAAAATAGAAAAAATTAAAAATTGTCATGTGATAGGGAATTAATGTGATAAAAATAAAATTGTACAAGTTAAAAGTTTATTCTTTCCCATTTTAAAAGAATCATTTCAATCTTTTAAACCAATGTCAAGTTCTTTAATTTTAGTGTCAATGTAGCTAGTCACAATAAGTGGTGAGCTATGTATGGTGACCTACTACCATATTTTTGCACAGTGATGCAATTTTGGAAATTTTAAATTTTGTTTTGTTCTTGGGTGGGGTGGTGCATGAGGTGTGTGTAAAGTGACCTTAGTGGAGGACACCAATGTCAAGTTCTCTAATCTCGGTGTGAATGTAGTTAGTCATAATAAGTGGTGACCTATATAGGAATAAGTGGTGATCTGCTACCAAGTTTCTACACACTGATCAAAATTTTGAAAATCTGAGGTTCTTGGGTGGGGTGGTGCATGAAATGTTTGTAAAGAGACCTCGGTGGATGACACCAAAGTCAAGTTGTGTAATCTCAGTGTCAATGTAGTTAGTGACAAATACACTAAGTGGTACCTAGGTAGAAATACATGGTGACCTACTACCAAGTTATGCATATTGAAGTAATTTTGGAAATTTTGAGCTTTATGTTGTTCTTGGGTGGGGTGGTACATGAGGTGTGTGTAAATTGACCTCAGTGAAGGACACCGAGGAAAGTTCTCCAATCTCAGTATCAATGTAGTTAGTCACAATAAGTGGTGACTTGTATAGGAATAAGTAGTGACATGCTATCAACTTTCTGCACACTAAACAAATTCCCAACATTTTAAGCTTATTGTTGTTGTTCGGTGTGGTGGTGCATGAGGTATGTGTGAAGTGACCCAGTGGAATGGTGAATTTCTCTTATGTCATTATTATTGGTGTACAATTATCATAGTGGACCAGTAGAACTTGTAGTCGTGTACAATATTTGTAATTTATGTTTTAGGTTGGATAATTTTATTAGTTAGTGGGTCTGTGTTACCAATGTTACATTGTTTAAAATGTTTAAAGTAATCAATTTTATTTTTCATGTGATATCTTGGATGATATAGGCGTCATTGGCAGTTACTTGTATCAATGATTGATAAGACTGTTGTGTGGTTTTGTTCCCTACACAAGAAGATATCCCCAAGTCTTAAATCATTGATACGTAAGTACACTATAAACTTAACTCTGTATTGATGGAAGAGTGCCTTAATCCTTTGGATAATTGTTGGTGGAGTTTGTGGAAGCTCAATGGATGCTCACGGTCAAGGCTCTCCTAGGAGATGTGGCTGCCTTGGAGGTGCAGGTTAGGTATGAAATGTGAGTGGTGACGTCATCTCACTTTGGTAGAATGAAAGTTTGAAGATCAATTGTCTATCCTAGAGAGGTAGGAGACAAGTAGTGAGATTGGCACAAAATTGACAGCAATTCACTATTAGACTAATCTTCAATTTACATGAGCCAAACCCTCTTATTTATAGTGTTTAGAGGGCTGAAAATTCAAATGAAAGTGGAGGGAAATTCAAATGAGAAGCATTTGAATTTGGAGCCAATTCCTAGTCACAAGGGAAGTGTGACTTGGTTTCTTTTTTTGGCACCTCCTAAATCTACACCTACACCTTTTTTTTTATGTCACATGAAAGGTGTGACTTATCTTTATACATTTGCACCTCTTATATCTATATCTACACTTTTCTTTATGTTCTACTAAAAATACTCAAAAGTAATTACAAAAAAAGACATCCAATGATGCTTAGTTGGCACAAATCTTCTATTTGTTGGGCTTGAGCTGAAGCTTGAACTTGTATTTGGACTTGGGCTTGAGCTTTTTCTATCATGGGCCTGGGCCTCTCCCATCATGTAGGTTACTAATTAACCATCTACTAATGAGGTTTTTTGTATTAACAAGTTCATGGTGTGGATATAACATCTTAAAAGGTCGATCCAATTCAAATTTTCAAAATTTGAACTGGATAAGACTAAAAGTTTGTAACTTTTTTCTTTCTCTTTTCATTGTTTATCAATATACTAACTTTTACTTTTTATTGAATAATAGTGTAATAAACAACCAGGAAGCTATGAGTGTGGCTATTACATTATGCAATGGATGATTACCATTGTAAGATTAGGCCTTAAAAGTGATTGGAAAGAGGTAACATGATATGTTAAATTATTTTTATAATATTTGAACATATATGTATCTTAAAACTAATTTATGTCAATCATATTTTGAAATGCAGTTCTTCACGGATGAAGCACCAATGACTTCGGAAGCCATAGCATATGTGAGACATTCTTGGTCCACATATTTCATAAATTTTTATAACTCTATTATAGTTGATCAATAGTGTGGGAATTATATATAATTTGATTAGTGTTTGTAATACATTTTGATCAATATATATTTGATTTTATGAATTTATGTATTTGTCTAGCTGGGTATATATAATTGAACAAGTTAATTTATATGAGAATTAGCACTAAACAGATTGCACTAAAAAAAACACTATTTACAAGGGCGGTTATTTACCATAGCCGCACTTATAAATCCAGCACAAGATTTATAAGTACGATTGTTACCATAGCCGCACTCATAAATGTGATTTACAAGGGCGTGCTGATCAAATGCGGCTATATAGTCGCTCTTGTAAATGTAAAATAGCTACACTCGTTTTGCCTTTCTGCACCAGTGTATAACAACACTGTCAATAAAATCTAATTAAAAAGTATGCTTATGATAAATATTTAATTTATTTAACAATATATTCGACTAGGCTAAATTGAGATTGTAAGAACATGAAGATAGATAGACAACACTTACTAAGTTGGAAGAATTAGTATTGTAATTATTATTAATATTATTAATCTTAACATTATTATTAATAATAATAATATTAAAATTAGTATTAATATTAATATTAAAATTAAAATTAATAATAATATTATTATTATAATTACTACTACTATTATAATTATTATTAATTAATTAATATTATTACTATATAATAATAATAATATTTTTTTTCTTTAATAATAATAATATTATTATTATTAATATTAGTTTTAATAATAATAAGAAATCAAAATAAACACAAAGTTAACATAGAAGAAAAACAAAACTTCCTTGCACAAGAATAAATTTTACAACTATTGAGAAAAACTTAAAAGAGAAAAACTAACAAAAGAAAAGAAAAGTCCTAGAATAAAATCTACAAGCAAATAATTAGAAAGACTTTCAAAAACTCGCGAGGTATTAAATATTAATATCTTTTGTCACATCAACGGTTTATAAATTTTTATTAGTAATAAAAATATTTTAGATATCAATAATTTATAAAATATCTCTAAATTAAATTAAATAATAATTAATTATTTTATCATTAAAATTAGTTTTATTTAATACTTTTTTAGTGATAGGTATCGATGTCATAATTTTTTTATATTCAAATTACTTTGCATTAATTATTAATATCTTAAATCACTATAAATATGTCTTTCTAAAAGATATCAACTTCATAAAATTTACTTTTAAATATAACTTGGATATATACGTTATTTTAGTAAGAGATATTGATAATCTTATTATACTAGATTACAAAGTATAGTTCTTTAGTATTACATTAGCTATTAATTTTCATTCAAAAGAAAAAAAAAAGTGAATAACGTTAATTACAAAAACAAATTTGAGGTATTTCATTCTCTTGTAGAAGAGATAAGGGCAAACCTGAATTCTTCTTGCATTCACACAGCTCGATTAACTTAACCTACACCTTCACATTTCTTATTATGTTAGTTTCACTCAGTCAGTTTAAAGTAACAAAAGGGTATAAGAAAAAGGCAACTTGAAAACACGAATAGAAAGAGATCATATATACAGTTTAAATGCATCCGTTTATAACCTTTTAAAAATTTCTCATTCTCCTTATTCGAATCCATAATTTAAAAAAAAAATATTTCTTCTAATATATATATATATATATATATATATATATATATATCAGTATAGTGTGAATAGAAATATGGTGTGCATTAGTATCGCCGGCTAAAATGTGGGAATCTTTTGTTTGTAAAATAAAAACATAAGATTTTCTTTGGTGACTTCTCCCTTGATGCAAATCCTTTTACCTCGGTTTCAGTTTGACAGATGAAGAATCCAAAACATAAACGGAATTCCCAACAAGAATACGCCACGTGCCCCAACATATGCATTTGAATTTTGGATAAGTCTAAACAGCATCTAGAGAGACAAGAAGACCCGTAACAGCTATAGCTTTCAATTATGCGAATGCCACCTAAGAAAAGTGAAAAAGAAAACATTATTAGATGAGGGAATGCTGCAATATATAGTATATACACACACAGACACAAAGATGGACAGCTTCAATTGTTCAAGTACTTTCACCAAAACAGAAATGGGATCACCACACAAGGACCCAAATGTTTTCCACTTTACCCATCCACATCCTTTGGAATGCACCACCTCACCCTCCACACCAAATATTCTACACTGCTTTGGATGCAAGCTAAAACTTAAGCCTGCTGAGGACTATTACCACTGCAAAACATGTGCTTTCTCTCTTCACCATGTCTGCTACAATATGCCCTTAATCACAAACCACCCTTCACATCCAACCCACCCTCTAAACCTCCTTCTTATACCTTCCACCAAACCCACTCCCAACTGTGCGGCATGTGGCCACCATGTCACGGGCTTTTCCTACCACTGTGCTCAATGCACCATCTTCTTTCATGCCTTCTGTCTTGCACTCCCTCTGTCCCTCGCAATCACATACCATCCCCACAAAATCAAGCTTCAGTTTTCACCACCCTATGACTTCTTCTGTGACTTGTGCAACAAGCCCAGTAATCATAATAACCGGTGGCTGTATAGGTGCAACATGTGTGAATTCGACACACATATAGCTTGTGCCGTTGAAAACCTAGATCCTCGTTTGTTTCATATCCCATCTTTCCCTCAGTCAAGCCCTCTGTTAAGGCAACTTACTAGTCATCAAGTGGAACACAAAAAAATTAGTGCAAGTGTAGGTGATAGTTTCAAAGGGTATGAGTATGGGATCATGAGTTTGGTGGCACAACAAATTGGAGGGGGGACCAGGGAAAATTTTGATAGTACAACCGCTGGATGGGACAAGAGATTGTATAGTAGTCCAAGGAAAAAGCATAACAGAGCTGAGAGTGAGAAGATGAAGAATGTTGAACTTGGATTCCAAGAAAAAGCACTAAGCCCTGCTGAAGTTTTATCAGAACTAGAAGGAAGAACCCCACTTCGGGATAAATGGACTCCACTTTCTGATCACTCGGACGCACCGTTTAGTAACCAATACAGTGACTCGTGTTTTTCAATAGATTTGGCAAAGTCATATTCATCCCATGCACGTAGAAGTCAGGTACAAAAAGAAGGTGGTAAAGACCAGATAACACGAGCTGCAACTATGCCAGAGACACCTAACGTTGGAAGCAATTGTGCACAACGTGAAGAACCATTCGTTGTAGTTAATAATACGCTGAACGCAGCTATTTTCATCAAAGAAGGACGAACTAGTGATGCTGGGAAATCAAGCCAGAGAGTGATGATGAAAAATCGTAACGAAAGGCACGCTAAAAGTTCTGTTCAAGACGAAACAATTGCTATATCGGAGACAGTAAGTTCCAATGAACTACTCTATAGTAGTTTTTATTTCTTCATCCTCCACGCTACAAAATAGAATCTCTTCATTCGATTCTATTTTTTATTTTTTCAGCTAAATGAAAAAAATGAAAAATCATTCCACACCATTATTAGTTACTGTGGAATGTAGAGGTAAAGAGATAGATCAAAAAAATGAATGTAATTAAGCAGAAAAAGAAAGTGGTAGGAAGAAAGATAAATGTACATAGAAAACTTTATTAACCGGAGAAATTATATATTCACAATTTTTTTATAATAATAATTAATAATACTAATAATATTTTTATAAATAATTAAGTAAGTAATATTCAGCTAATTGTATAACTGATTGTAAATATGAGTACTCTTTTAATAAATACATATTGAATATTTATAGTATTTTGATATTATATTTTCTATAATCTTCCATTTTTTCTATTTTATTTTTTTTCATATCTGTGGGTGTTAATGGGAATATTGATGTGTAGCAAATATTATCCTAAAAAGAAATATAAAATTAGTGTTGAAAATATGATATAAAAATCAAATTCGATTCACAATATAACAAGGGAAAGAGAAGGGTGGGTGTACAAGTTTATTTATCTCTTCGTTTTTGTCATAAAAAGGTTGGTGTAGAGAGATAAGGTTAAAATAAAAGGTGTGAATAAAATATGGATTAACACGAATTATTTTGCTTGGTTCTTATGTATAATTATTAGTCATAATAATTAAGTATGGTGCCTTTTGCGAATAGCCGACAGGTAAAAACAGGAAGGGGTCTTTTTCATTATGATGACACTAATTAAAAATAAATTAAATACTAATGTTATATACTTTGATATTGTTTCAGGGAAGAACCAGCTGTTCTTGTTGGAAGAAATTCCTAAACTTCTGCCCTTTAGCATAGACACGTGGCTGGCACACCATGTTTGGAGCACATAATATGAAAACCATGAATAAATTGGTCTGCAAATTTCAGGAGAACAGAAAGATATTGCAAGAAACTAGTCATACAACATAGAGCAATTTGTGTTATTTGTGTAGTAACAAAATAGAGAGAGATATATCTTCTTTGTTAGCTATGATCATGTAATGGAGTAAGCATTTGATTGTGCAGATCATCATTGTGTAGATTTTGTGGAACCATGTTTGATATATATGACTTGGGATTTTGGCACTTTCATTTACTGAGCTATTCACCAATTTTCTTTGCTGCTATTATAATGTTCAGGATTATAGTTATATGGTGGGAATTCAATTTCACTATTTCTCACGTTAGGACCACTGCAAGAGCCTTACTATCCCAAAAAAGTAAATAATACACTTTTAGTGACACATTTTACCGTTTATATTTTATAGTTTTAAGAATTTTACCATCACATTATTTATACATTATCAATCAATTTTTAAAATTTTATGCATTTTATTTTATCACTTTAAAAGGTTGATTCAACACTTTTAGGGAAACATTTGGTTCCTCGAGACATGAATTCTTAAGAACAGACTAAGACTTTCTTTTACTAAAAGCAAAATAAGCAAAATAGGAAATGTCAAAATTTATGTAAACCACCCTCAATATAGAAAGAATTAATGAAAAAATGATACATAGCCAAAAAGAAAAACAACAAATAACAAACAAAAAGTAGAATGAAAAAAGTAGAGAAGTGTTGAAAAGAATGTCAACTATGCACAAGTGTTACAAGAATGAATGATGTCAAAACAAAGTATGAATGTTATCACTTGGAGTTCTAGACAAAAGATCAAGAAAAAAAAATGAAATGAAAAGAAGTATGATTGGAAGTGTAAATGACGTAACAAAAATAGAAGAACTTCATTTTGGTCAATACTATTTTAGTTTAATACAATTATTGTATTTTTTTTTTGTATGTAACTGCAAGTATTATATAATACCTTGAAATTTTTGATTGAGTTTAGAGGAATTAGAAACTATACAAATGGATGTTCGCACAATTGAGATTTTTGTGATCATCCTTTGTTTTTTTTTGTTTTATACAAGGGTTGAAACGTTCCTAGTGTTTCGATATTTAATACATTTTTGTTGTTGATATAATAAAAGAAACACCTTCGTTCTCTAGGACTTGTAATCCATTAAAATAATATATTTAGGAGATAATTACGTGCTTCTTATCGGAGAAGAAGGTTCAAACCTGAAAGAAACAATAGTAACGAATGTGGAATGATTTGAAATAATATTTGTTGTAATAACTCCATGGCCCGAAAAATTCTAATAAAAAATAAACTCGTTTGAATAAGATGTACGTATCCTAATATCATTATAGAGTGAATCATGTTTGGGAAAAAGTTTGTGAGTCTCGGGAAGGTGGCGAACTTGGAGTAGTTAATATTAAGTTTTTCAACTTGGCTTTGCTGGATAAATGGATCTGGCGGTTGGGGTCTAATGAGGGAGGTATGTGGAAGGAGGTTTTAGTGTCTAAATATGAAGGTTGGAGAAAGTTGAAAGAGGACAGGTCAATCTACCATGTTTCCCTTTGGTGGAAAGATTTGAAGAAGATTTGGAAGTTAGAGAAATGGGGTAGTAACTTCGAAGATTGTTTTAGGTGGGAAGTTGGTAATGGGAAGACTATCAAGTTCTGGGAGGACCAATAGGTAATGTTATTTTGAAGAATAAGTTTTCAAGGCTCTTTTCTCTTTGTGTTGAGAAAGATGCGTCATTGGAACGTTGTGGGTTTCAAGCAGACAGTGTCTGAGAGTGGTCTTTGGCGTGGAGAAGAAGTATTTTTTATTCGGAGAAGTACCAAGTTAGACAACTTTTCGAGGTAGTGCATGACTTGTGCCATGTCTTGGAAAAAGTTGATAGGTGGGTTAGAAAGATGCTAAGTTTCAAGAGTTCTCGATTAAATCGACTTACGGGATTCTTAGAGGTGAATCTGAGGAGGAATGGTCGAGGATGTTTAAATTGTTTTAGAGGATTAAGGCTTTGCCTTCAGTTCATCTTACTGCTTGGAGGGTGCCGGAAAATAAGATTTCCACTAATATTTACTTACATAGAAGAGGGATTGCGGTAGGAAGCGTTCTCTGCTGCTTTTGCGGGGTAAAAGAGGAAGAGCTAAATCATTTTTTTTCTTTTTTATTGTAGGATAATCTGGTTGGTGTGGAATCTTTGCTACGTGTGGTTAGGCATTTGGTCGGCTGTCCCTCTTAACTCTAACTCTCATTTTTTGCACTTCATCAGGTTGTGTAATGCTCCTGATTCGGTCAACTTAGGGTTAAGAATTATTTAAAGGTGGAATGTTGCATTACTGTGAGATATTTTCTTTGGCTTAATTGAAAGTCTGGTCTTGGATCACTTCTAAATTTCCATATGCTTGTTTCTCTTATTTTGTTTGGTGTCTTGATCCTTTGACTTGCATTTTTTTTATTTAGCTTATTTGTAGTTGTGGTTTGGTAGGGTGAGTTGAGTAGATGTCTGAAAGGTCTCAAGTTGTTTGGTTGTCTTAGTGTTTTTTTATATGGGTAGTAATCCATATATATTGTTTCTTGCTCATAAAAAAAATTAATGATAAAAGCAATGATAGCAGTTCAACACCGAAAATATTGAAGAAGTGGAATCATGTATTCAAAATTGAAATACAAATAAAAAATTAAAAAAGTAAGAATTTAATGGGAATTTAAAATTCAACAAAACTTATAAAAGTTGTTTAAAAATGAACTAAAATGGTGAGACGCATTTAAATTAAAATAAAATCTTATAAAATTTCTCAAAAAGTTTTACATTAAAAATATTATAATATCAATGGGCACTTAAAAACGTCTCATCGACCTATATTTATGTATATGGGTGAATTCTACTTAATTCGTTTTAAATTTCTCAAGAAGTGCAATAATAGGTCTGATCTAATATAATATTGGGTTGAAAATTTTAATACAACCGTATCACAGTGGTTGGATATTGCCCAACAAATCTTTTGAAAATAAAAAAGTTAAAAAAAATACCAACCAAATAAAAAATATATATATATATATATACATTAATAACTAATTAAATATCAATTTAAAAACTATTTATCATAATAAAATAATCTAAATATTAATAATTTTTAATTTCTAAAATAATATTTAATTTAATTAATATAATAATTAATTATTTTTTCTCTTTACACTTTGTTTATTTTTTTCAATGATCAATGTAACAGAAAAGAAAAGAAGCAATGAGAGAGATAAAAACTTTTATATTAAGTATTATGGAAAGAAAGTAGAGGGATGATAAAGACAATGATTTGTCATCATATAAAAAAAAAATATTATTTAAAAAAATATAAAAATATAAAAAGACTATTTATAAAAAAAATTAAAAACAAACTAGATGTAGTCTACTATACTAAATACTAATAAATAAATTATATATGAATAAATCTTAAATTAATTAACCTATCTTATTTCTCTCACGAGATGGATTACTTATATTTCATACTCTTATCTTAAAAAGAAACATGGTAATGCCTGGAATCACATGCTTGACCATTATTAGTTTTTGATGAAAATTTTAGCGAGGGATTTAAGAGTTGAGAGCAGCATGAGTGCATCTGGGAAGGTGGAATCCATAGGTATAGGAAGAGCATGGTTGTGGAGAAGGAACAGTAATTATGGCGTACTTTCTGAGAGGTATGATGATGATCTCAAAGAAGCAAATGGCATCATTGCAGAATCAGAGGTAGCTAAGAGAGAAGCAGTCCCACCATATTTCTGAATTCACATTCCCCCATTTCAACCACATAGTGCTCAGACACCCAGATCTCACTCTACAGATCAAAATGGAAATGCTAAAGGGATTTATCCATTAATTCTTTTATGCAGTACAACCTTTTTTCGGACTCAAAACGGGGCCTCAGCCTCCACTTTTTCACCTCACCTTGAATCAATTCTCGAATCATTGTGCTTTCCATCATTAACTTCCCACAATTCAAATCTCTTTTCTTCTTTATTCTCTTCATATGTACCCTCACAAAATATATAGCATGAACTACTCTATTCTTATAATCTGTGTAACTTCATATTTTAAAAACTTATGAAATGAGATAGATATAAAGTACTTATTTGTAATTACTTGTGGTGGCCGATTGTCTTTTCCTTTAATAATGTTTATACATGAGGAATGTGAAGAATCAAAACCAAAGATGCTTATGCTTTAGCATGAAACATCCAAAAACTCACCTTGCCAGCTGTCAATGAACATGCAACTGAATAAAAATGTTGCAAAAGGACACCTGTTAACACTGGTTAAGAAAACCAACTTTAAAATTAATACTCATCATTCAAGGACCTCACGAAGGTATTTTTAGTAATGTATAATTGAGCAAGGAAATTTAACACGTATGCAGAAAACAGTTAAGGGATGAGTAAAAAGAAAACAAGTATTTTGTTCAAGGTTTTATCTATGAAGTTAGATACTTTTATGTTTCAGTAATTAGAAAAATGTATTTTAGATAAGAGCTTCATTGAAAACTAAAAAATAGTTTATGTGGTTGATTAGTTTTGCTTAAGTGTGTAGTTTGGTTTGGTGTGGCACTGGTGGACCATGTAGCCACATGCCATTGAATACATTATCCCACTGGGGTAAGTGAAAGGATGGTATTGCCCATTGCCAAGAGTTGCTCTGCTGTTTGGGGCCCTTCTCTTCTCATCAAGCTTAACCATATTTGCCCTTTTCTCTACTGACAAGTGGCATCCACATACCCAAAAGATCAACTTACCTTTTAACCCTTTCCACCAATAACAAACATGTTAATGCATGTGAGTTTCATCATCTATCAAAGTCACAATTTAAGACCCAAAGCAACACGCAATATACATGATCCAAAGAAGCTGTGTTTTTAACAAGTTGGAAGTCTACAAATTTGTTATGCCTCCAATCCTATGTTTCTCCTTTCTTTCTTTTTCATAACAATATTGCACACACACTCCATGGTAACCCCTTTTCTCTTTTCACATTTATATGTAGTAATCAGACTTTCCTTTTCAACCCTTTAGTTCATGATGAATTAATACACTATGATTCAAGCTTTTGTCTTCATATAAAGTCTCTAATTACATTTCTAATTGCATTTAAATGCATGCTTAAACTTTGAGGACTTTGGTTGATGTTGTTTGAGGAACATGACTTAATTGGCTTCTCTAGGAACTATGACACCAGCAACCACAACAGAACCTTGTATATTAATTGTCACTTCTTTAGCCTTCTTTATTCGATTTCAGTATTAATTTGTTCTAGCTAAGACTCCCAGGGCAATTGGGTGGAGGGCATGAGTCTTGTGGTTTGTGGAGAAGTGCTGGTATAGGGTCTCCATCCATCTCAACCGTCTCCATCCAAGAGAATCTCTCTGTCATATTTAATGGCTCAGGCACATAAATGAAAACCAACAGTATTATTTGTATTTTTTCTAACATAAAACAATTCAGTGGTAGTTTTACCTTATGTTTTCTGGGAAGAATATACTCTCATCTCTTTACAGAATTAATTAAATATTAACACTCTTTTTTTTGTTAACATCCCTGTAAATTCAAAATAATATTATAAACATAAAGGTATGCTAATAAATATAACTTTGAAATACTTAGTAAAACTGTAAAAAGAAAAGAAAAGAAAAGTGAGATAGACTAAATGTGTGTTAATAAGAACTAAAAATAGAACATGTCAGATAGAGTAAAAAAGAGTAATTGGAAAGCACAGTGAAAGTCATTTTAGAGAAAAAGAAATATGAAATATGATCAAAGGAAGGAGTATCCTACACTAGGCTTTAAAGACGTGCATATCCAATGCGATGCAACACCTCAAAACATACATAAAATCTGTGTCGATCACCCTCGTGTCCATAGCGTGCATTTCTCATGTCTGTATCTGTTTCTATACTTCTCGCTTTTAGCAGACATTTGCTTTCCTTTTCATCCTTACCCATATTAATAGTACTATAACCCTTTCTTGCCCTCAAACCTTCTTCTTAATTACAAAGTTTTTCATGCACTATATATATATATATATATGTGTATAAAAGAAAGAAAGTGAACAACATGTAATGCTAGGTCTCTTTCTCCGAAACACAGAAAACCTACAATAAACAATCCACAAAACAGAAGGTCCTTGATCGAACAGCTTAATTAATTAGTTTCCTATTCATGAAACCAAAGTGAAACAGCATAATATTAGTTATGAACAAAACCAAAACAAACCAAGTATATTTTTTAGCCCTATATTGCTGCAACAAGTAAAGGATATACATACTAGTCCATGGCCACTAAAAAATATAGCAAATTTTTCGGTGGCTGTCATCTAATCCTTCCCCATCACAAGACACAAATCATAGGCTTTTCTTGATAGTACACCATGTATTTATACTATGTGAAAAATAGGAGGAAAAACATAAGTGGTTTTCATATAAACATTTCCAGGAATTGGCATGGAATTGGCATGGAAATGAAAGAGAAGATATTAAAGAGCTCTTCGGTAGAATGAATACATTATATTATAATTTTAATCAGATGGGCACTACCATACTACTGCAATTAGGCCATAAAAGGCATTCACCATACAAAAAGTTATTCTGCAGGAATGACTTATGTCAAACCATTGAGCTCTTTTTATTTTTAAATTAGTAATAAAAGTTACATGCTATGCAAATTTATACACGGTATTGTTAAGTATGACTTTAGAGGATAGTTTTGTTAAAGAACATAAATCACGGGGTCTACGTTCAAGCTTTTCTTAATAGCTATAGGCAAGAGAAACTTTACCTTTATAGACTGGATAATTTCTTGTACCATTGTATTCTACACTCAACAGTTTTCATCTGTAATATGTTGTTTTATGAGACAAATCCTACATCTTTAGTTTTCCTCGCAAAATGTTAGAACAACAGTGTAGAATAGCCCGAAATCATATCAGAAAATCATAACTATAAATATAAATTCTATAACATATACGACTGCATGATGTTTAATTTGATGGTAAACATAAATTTAATTTTTACGTCTAAATTAGTTATTATTTTTCATGTAAATAGAAGCTGAAAGCAACGAATCATCGTAGAGGTGATTTGAGAAATGGTTCGGTCGTTGGTTTTTCTGTGGTCTGCGAGGATTTCCTTTTTATAATAATCTTAAAGAAAATAATTTTGGGGTACTTGACCTGCCATATGTAGGTCATGTCATCGAAGAAAAAGGGAGCTGAGGGTCCATGCATCTGAATCAAAAGCTGTTGTTTCCCATGTAGCTCTTAAAACCAAAAAATTTGTGGCCAGTGAAGACAAATTATAATTTCAGAGAGTACAGAAACAAAAAGACTTGCCAGGTTCACTGAGAATATTGTAAGTCATTAAACTCTTTACAGAATTGTTTCCAACGGATTTATACACGTTTCTCAAACTTTTCTCCCAATTTGATTGCAAAAAGCGAAGCAAACAAATTATTTCCACCTCGAAACTTGTCATGCCATTTGTTTTAAAAAGAAACAAATTATGGATAATATACTTCACATAGATGTGTTCGTCTCCAGTTATAGCCGCAAATAATTTCCCATAATTGCTTATTATATTCAAGAACAGGTGTTCCACTTAATGCAAGCCATAAAACAGCACAATATGGAACTTTTGAAGACTGAAACAAGTGGTTGTTGTTTAAGTATCTGCCACACATAATAATAAAGACAAACTATTTGACTTACTCAATATAGAACTACCTAAATTCTCAAAATTAATTTATGCATGTTTGATTTCGTATAGAATCAAATTAAAAACAAAACCATTACTTCAATCTAAGTTGAAGCTACTATTAGTAATATCCATTTTTCATGTCCGAAACGTTGATTTGAGAATCCAAATACCAATTCACGCACTTAGAGGATAGAGATATACTAACATTTTATGGATCCTAAATAAAGCATTATATAATGGTTCTTTATATATAAACAATTTTTTTCTATTAAAAAGGATTTTTTCATTAAAATATTTTAAATAATAAAGTTATAACAAATTTTAAAAAGATGTTACCTCTTTTCTTTTACTAATTCTTATGTCATCTTTTTATTTTGTAGTTCCTTTTATCACCTATAATAAAATACACAAATAAGAAATAGTTCCATGCATCAGTTCTATAAGCTAAACTATTAATAATAACATTATCTATTATTATCTAAAAGATTAGAAGGTATTTTATTGTTTAATGTAAAAATGTGTTTTATGAATGTAAAAAGCATTCCGTTACATTAAATGTTGAAAAGAGTGAAGAATACTTCCAAAAACATGCAAAAGGTTGGAATTTATAATAGTTAGTTAAATAATTAAATGACAAATTTAAAAAAAAAAATGTAAATAGTACTTTTCTTAAAACATCAAAATGACCACGCGGATTGCAGAACTAAGCGCACTTGTATATATAAGTAAAGGGTGCAATTGTTGACACCATGCATGCACGGTTGATATGTACATCAACACCAATAACAATAATCTTAAACTGCGTCTTAATCTACAATCCCTGTAATTTCCTTTCTCTTGATAACAATTTTTGGATTGAAGAATATTTTTCTTGCGATAGTCCAAGCTGTTTCCTCGGTCAAAGGACACACAGTTATCATGATCGAGTCCAAAACAAAACATTCCAGTGCAAAATCAGAACATGTCCCCCAGTGCAATGGTTTCAAAACAATCGCACACAACGTAACGAATTGCATATTAGGAAGTAAAATATAAACATCAGAACGAAACAAAGTAAAGCACCACCAAGTTGAACAAGATGCAGTGGCACCAAGTATTAAGACAAACTCCAGTATTAAAATTTCTCTCAGGCACAAGTACATGAAATAATAACCGTTTTCTGCACTTGTACTACTTATTAGACTTACTTGCTATTCTCATGAGCTACAGCAGTAATCTGGGTGTTTGTTTGTCCTAGCAAACTGCTTATGGAACGCGCTTTTACCACGCCAAGCTTCATCCTCTTCTTCGTGATTATCTCTGGCTTCTTCTCCTCCTCCTCCTCCCCAAAGGGCTCAGCAACACTCGTGTTTTGCTTCTCAAGAGAAGAAGAAGAAGAAGAAGAAAGGTGGTGTATGTGCACCTTCTTTGGTGCAGTTGATGCAATGGAACGGCTTCTAACACTTGTCATGCTTCTGAGTCTTCCCTTCCCCAAGTGATGCTCACACAGGGAGTAACCAACCAGCGTTTGTTGACAACACCTCCACCCCCTCCCGTTCACACGACTGCACCTAGAACCTTCCATCAGTGCACTACCCCTTACCCTCTTCTTACTCACACTCACATTCACGTTTACATCATCCACTTTTGTTTCTTCTCCCTTCTCTTCTTCATCTTCCTCTTCCGTGCTATCCTCGTTGCGAGAGGAACACTTCTTGTTCATCTTCGTCTTCATCTTCGCCTTCATCTTCTTGCTATGAGTAGCAGCAGCATTATTCTCCTCGAGTGCCCCTCTCCTTTTCTTCAGCGGAATAGCTTTCTCTTCCTCGTACCATCTATCTGAAACGCATGAATAACACTAACACGGTCAACACCAGGCAGAAAGACACAGTCACATGCATTTAGTCTTGGCCATTTACCTTGAGTAGAAGAAGGGCTTAACGGCGACACCACCCCAGCTAGAGTTTCCAAAGCCAAGTTGCGTCCTTTCCTACAAACAAAGCAGACCCAGAAAGACCCACAACCATTAGATATACATAGATGTACGTGAATACATAAAATTTACGGTAAAGGATGGGAGTTGAAGTGAAAATAATAGTGCAAAACTTGGAAAGCAGAAAACACAGTGTAGTTGGGGACCAGCATTTGGTGGTGGCTACTTGTGCACCTCTAGTGCAAACGGTAGATGTCCAATTTTGAGAAAATAACCAAGGACTTTGGTTAGATATGTGGGAGAGTATATATGGTGGCTACACAAACCTCTTCATCAAAACAACTTCAACAGTGTTTTCCACTGATGTATTTTTATAAATAATAATAATAATAATAATAATATTTTCTTTTTTCATGCTAGTTAAAAACTTCAAATCTAGATATGGGTCACAGTTTTTTTAACCTTTTTTACTATGAGACTTCATGAAAGAACAAGAGAGGGGAAAAACGATTTCTCTTTTTTCGTTCTTACCTGGTATGATTACCCTTCTCTCTGGAGTCTTCTCCACTTTCTTCCCTTCCAACAACCTCCTCCTGCAAAAACAAAATATACATACGATCTTGTTCTTGTCCCAAGCGTGCCCCTTTCTGGGTGTGCGAAAAACAAATTTATTAATTTAAAAAAAAAAGAATAAAATAACGAATTTGAGACCAACGGGTAACCACTTGCTAGAAATTGGACAAAAGTGCACTTGTAAAAGCCCGCATCATGAAATTTCGAAAAAACAAAACGGAAATAGTGAAACAATTTTTTTTTAAAAAGGGGAAATAGAAATTAAACAATTAGTGTTTGTGTGTGTTTTTACTTACCAAAGGGTCTTGCTTGTTGTGCTGTCTGTGTGCCCCACTTTCACCGATGACGGAGGGACAATCCCAGCCGTTGCTTGGCTTCCCGATCGAAGGGAGAGACTGATTGGATGGCTGGCAACGATCCAAGCTCCACGAAGCAGCATGGCGATGGAGCACTGCTGAAGAAGAAGAAGAAGAAGGAGAATGTTTCGCTGCGGTGGAAGCAGCCTCGTTTAGTTGCACCACCACCGGCGACCGGCTGATCAGGTGTGGATCTGACAGAGGCGAGAGCGACGACGGGAAAAGAACCGGCCTTTTCCGGATCCTCATCGGTGCAAAACAGAACAAAAAAAAAACACAACCCACCACGAGATTCACTCACCCAAAACCGATCTTGAAGTTTCAGATTTCAAACAAAAACAAGGTAGAAAGAAAGATAAGGAACGGTATCCATAAACCACTCTATAGCTACTGCATCTACATGCCCCTTCGAAGACCAAGAAAAAAAAAATTATGCTTTTATCAACTCTTTCTCTCTCTTTCTATCTCTCACCCTTCACACACAAACGCATACCTACACTCTCTCTTTCTCTCTCTATCCATCTCTATCTATCTCCATATATATTGCTTCCTTGAGTTATTATTCTCTCTCTAACTTTTATTTGTTGCACCACAGAAAGGGAGTTGTATGGGTGAGGGACGGCACGTGCGACGGAGTTTTTGGGAGGAGGGGGCACGTGTGAGAGTGGCACCGGGTGGGACGGTAGCCGGTAGAAGAGAGAGAAAGAGAAAGGGACAGAGTACGACGAGGAAATGAGAGTGGAAGAAAGCATTACATTACAAAATTACACCAATTTTTAAAAAAAAGGAAAAAGAAGAAAAATTTGATAAGAGAAGAAGGGAGTGGGTGGTGGCGTTATCGTTTATACTTTTAAGATGAGAGACGGTGGGGCCCGCAACCCCAACCCTCCTTAACCGTAACATTAACCTTCTTCACCTTTCTTCATGTCTTCTTCTCTTCCTCTTTTGTTCTCTTCTTTTTTTTATCTCTTCTTCTTCTTCTTCTTCTTCTTCTTCATCTTCTCCGTTTATTGCTCAACTGTTTATATCCGACAAAATTCTTGTCTGAACAAAAAAAAATTGTGTGAAAATGATGAATATGTTCTGGTTTATTTGGCTTTAATATGCTGCTTAAAAGGTGCAAAGAATATGGACTTTACGTCTGATGCTAAGATCAGATTTATAACCTTTTTGTATCAGATCAGACTCCAAGCACTCCTTTAAATATACCCTCAGGACTAACAACACTCACAAAAATTCATACAGGATCTTCCCGGGTTAAGATTGTTTTTCGAAAATTGTTCCTTTTTTAATTCTGTTATCAAGTTCATAAAAATAACTCTGTAATAAAATAAAAAAAATTAGATACCATCTTAATATCATTACACCAATTAAACATGAATCTTAGTGTATGATACTCTTATTTTCTCACTTCTTTATTCACAACACTTGCTTCAATTCCTTAACCACCGTTTCAACTTCTCCCCAGAGTTCAGAAATGCTAGCAAAATACATTTTGGATAAATTCTTTATCATTAATGAAAAGCTATGGAGAATAATATGTGGAGTTCATAAAATACACAAATGTGGTTCATCAAAATTTATAGTTTTTAACTAATTTTAATTAATAATAAAGAGTGTATTTAAAAAATTATATTTAAAACTTAAAAGTATTGATATTGATATTTAACTTCTCTGAAATGAGAGGTGTTGCAATTTAGATAATGAAATGCACTTGTTTAATTATTTAGTGGAAGATTAACGGTTGAAAGTTGAGATAAAGTAAAATTTAAATTTAATCTTTGATTTTTTATTTTTTTAAAAGATAATTACGATTGTATTTTATATTTTAAAAGGTATATATTCTTCTGAAACGTGAATCATATTTTAATTTTAACACATTAAATTAAGTTCAAAAGCATGAAAAGTCAACTGTGTTTGATGACATAAATTGACGATGATACATGTGTGTCAAGACTATGACTTTCATTGATTTTTCAAGACAGATTGAACTTATGAAACAAACTCATTGTAATCATATTGAAATGGTTTTCCGAAAAATAATAAAACTTTTAGGTTTTAGGTTTTAGTATAGTTAAAGTTTTATGAACGTAGCAAAATTGTTCAATGAGTTCCCCTTTACCAAAATGTCATTAAGAATAAACAAGGGAAGCTTATTTGGCTTAAGATTAAAATTTGTATTACTGTTATTATTGTTTCATCTTATAGCTTTTGCTATTTATACCTTCCAATAATGCTTATGAAAAATAAAATAAGAGAATAAAGTTATAAGGATAATAAATAAAAATATAACAAAGTACATTTTGGATTAGGTATACCTTTTTCTATAAAGTAATTTTCGACAACACTAATGAGTTGTTTGGATGAGGAAATGGAAATGAGGAAGTGAATTTGAGATGATTAGAAGAAAAAGTGTAAAGAAAGTTAGGATGTTTGGATTAAGATAAATAGAGTGGAAAGTGTAGGAAAAATTTATGAAAGTTTGTGAGTGATGTGATAGGTATGATTGAGATTATATTTTTTTAATTGATAAGAATGTAAGTTTACAAATTTACCCTTATATCTACAAATTGTTAAAAAAATAATTTAATTTATTTACTTATAAATTATAATTATTTTAATTTAAATATTTATAATTATAAATATTTGATAAAAACTTATTTTTATATTAAATAATATTATTATTTTTATCTTTACTTTTTGTAATTAATATAATTATTATATAAATTTATTTCTATATTATTAAAAAATATTTTATTATTATTATTATTTATATTTATAATTTATTAAATATAATATGATTAATTATGTTATTTTATAATAATTATTTTTTATAATTTTGATTATATTTTATATTTAAATTATAATTTTATTTTAAATAAAAATAATAATAATTTAAGTGTAAAATGAAAAGGGTAAGAAAGTAAATTGTAATTAATTAATTAAGTAAATATATATTTATTTAGTAAATTGCAACTTTCTTCGCAATTCAGCGAAGAAAATTTTGATTGAATTTTTTTTTCGATTTCCGTGTGTTTTTTGTTGTATCTACATTGGTATTTACGCTTTCTTCACAAATGGTAACCTTTTCATCGCCTTAAACCAAACGGTGATGGAAGAGGGCCAAACACCAACTCAAAAGAGAGTCAAACATCAAGACATATTTGGCCAACTACAAGGGTCATGGCTAAGAGGCTTGATGAGGATTGGAACACTGCTACTGATGGTAGAGAAACTTACCTCTACATGTTCCAAGAGGTCCAAAATCAAGCGTAGCATAGTCTTTAAATTCTTGTCAAATTAGCATAGGAATTTCTTTTGTAAAATTGTTTAATTTGTAATTAGGTTGAATATTGGCTTCTAAAAACCAAGCTAAGTTAGATTAGGGTTTCTAGAAACACCTAATCTAACTAAGGCCGGTCATTTAGACCTAATGGCATCACATGAGACACACCTTGTCACACTTGCCATGTGAGCTACCATTAGGCGCCAACTTTCAACTCATTAGGTTTTGAATTTCCCACCATTTTGTCTTGGCCATTTCCGGTCCTCCTTGGCTATAAAAGGAGGAGCCTACCTCATGTTTCCACAAGATTAATTCATTAGTGAAATGCTGCCAATTTTGTGCCATTCTCATTCTTTGCCTAAGACCTCTTAGGATTAGGCTTTTAATCTTCCGAAACTTTCACCTTCCAAGTGAGATGGTCTCACCACTCACTCTTCATACTTAGCATACACCTTCAAGGAGTCCAGCTCTCTACGTGAGATCCTTGTTCCACCATCAATCCATGGAGCTTCCGCAAATTCACTCAAAAACCGCAAAGAAGAAGACACAAATCCATCAAACGGGGCCTAAAAGAAGTCACACATGAAATGTAGTAATTTATCTTTAGATGAAATAAATGTCACATGACTTATTGTCCAAACATTACCTACAATATCTTTCAATATGCCACATATAAGATTGATTGTAAGGACTGACAAAAATAGTTTTGAAGTAGAAGTGATACAATTAAAATGACACTTCAATATTTTATTATTAAAGTTAAAAGAGTGTATAAATAGAAATTCAGTTATTCAGGTTTCATTTTAAAATAACCATCATCTTTCTAAAAAAAACTCATTTTTTTCTTTTCTTTGCCTTCTCTCTAAGACTCTGATCTTCTCGCTCATCAGTTTGATGATCGGAGTCCGCCATCAGACTTTTGGCAGTGAATAACTACAAGACTGCCCGATCAGAATCTTTAATAGAGTAAGTTCGTTTTTCTCTTCTCTTTAAGTTAAATTTTGCACTTGTTAGGTTTGTCTTTGCATGTGACTCTTTTAGTTTCAGGATTAATCTCTGTTAACTCAAGGTCCTACTTATATAGTTAGATTTTTAATCAAGACTCTGTGGTGCAACTTAAGCTACCCTTAAGCTTTTGGTAGGTTTTGAGCTCTTAGTGAGCATATGCTCAAGTTCAAGTAAGGGAAACTAGTCTTAATTTCCAATAGAACCCTAGGCTAGAAGATATGGATGTGGGGTTGACGTGGTCACCAGTCTCAAACTTTCTTGCATGCTGGTTTGTTTTAAGTATATTAGAAGTTGTTTGAGATTTGAATGTGAAATTTTATATATGGTAGATGTTATAAAATGATATTGTTTTTTTATTTGAATAAGTAAATGAATGTATTTAAATAGTTTGATGAATCACTTAAAGGATAATTTTGTTGAGTATTTGGTTGTTTGATGTTATTTAGAGTAATTATTCGACTGTAGCATGGACTTTGTTACTTTGTTTTAGTATATTTGATAAAATAACAATTTGAATGTAAATATTAAGTGTTCTCGAGTCCATCTTCGGTCAAACAATATAGGATCTCATTCAAGCAAAAATGGTTAAATTATGAGGTACTTTCTGGTCTATTTTCGCTCAAATAAGATGGAATATCGTTCAAGCGAAAATGGGAAAAACTTTGGAGTGACATTGGTTAATTTTCGTTTAAACTAAAGATTTTCGCTCAAACCAAATTTTTGGGTTGCTCGCAGGTGCATTTTCGTTCAAACTAAAGATTTTCACTCAAGCCAAATTTTATGGGTTGCTCACGGGTGTATTTTTTCTCAAGCAAAAAATTATTCCAAAAAAAACTTAATTTTTATTTTTTATTGTGAAAGCCTAGTGTATTATTGCTTATTGTTTTTAACTGGATATTATACATTTTATTTAAAAGTATGATTAAAAGAACTTAGTTATATGGTAATTTTGATATATGTTTGGATTGTTTAGAAAGTTTAAAATATACCAGGTCCCAATTAATGAGATGATTCTGACTCTACGTATATAATGGAAGTTATTCATTTGGTGAGAGTCGAAAGAAGTTCATAAGACTTTGTCTGTGGTTTGAAATATAATATGCTCTTTCAAGTCACATGAATTTACCCTGTCATACTACATGATAAGATGATGAGATATTGAGAGGTTTATGTGCATGACTACGTGGATTTCACAACAAATAGTATGACATGTGCAGGTCTCATGTTAATTTCAATACACGAGTCTTCCGGAAGTAGAGTCAAGTGTCTATGTGTTGTGAGAAAGTAGAAGTCTGACATGAGAAAAATGAATTGTGAATTTCGATAAACACTTTATGGTTATGTGGAAATGCATGAGAATTGATGACTTTATATGAATATTTAAAGTTATATTTATATTAGAAGTTTTAAAAATAGCTAGTTTACCCTTGGTTTTGTTTTATGGTTGTATTCGTGTATTTACACAAGAAAAGATGATGTTACAGGTGATAAAGCTTCTCAAAGAGAAGCTAGATGATGAAAATGTTTATTTTCTTTTGAATATTTTTTTTAATTTTATGTAGATATTTAAAGTCCTATGAAGAAGGTTATGTTTTGAAACACTACATAAAAGAGTTGTAAACATATTTGTATTATGTTTATATATTTATTTTGATATTTCATACAGATTATGGTTACTAGATATGAGAAAAATAAAGGGATGTAACATTGATGAACTATTTCGAACATTATATTGATGAAAAAACACAATCAATATCAGTTTTGATAGAAAATGTTGTCTAATCAATTAGGGAATGCATGTATAATTATATTCTTTTTATTCATAAAGAAGAACAGAGAGGGAAGAAAATAATTTAAATGATGAGAGGAATAAACAATATAAGGAGAAAAATAGTATTTAAACAACAATAAAAATAGAGATGCAAAGCAAGAATTAAGAATAATGAAGGTAAATGAGAAAAAAAATAGAGTACTTATTTTTATAAAAAAGGATATTTTACTAAAGAAAATATATGTTAAAAAAAGGGTACTAATTAAATGTGGGAATTTTTATTTTTTTTTTGCATTTTCTTATTTTCCTTCTACACCTCATCAAAATGAAAATTTCCGCTTTATCTCTATAGTTTAAAGTTTTTTTTTGGATTTTACAATAAAAAAAATACATTGTGCAATTCTAAAAGCAAAAGTATCTTCTGAATTACACAATTATGAAATTACTTTTACATAAAAAAAATTAAAGATTGCATAATCCAGAATATCTTCTAGAATACACAATTCATAAATATTTGTTGCATAAAAAAACATCTAAATTACACATTCTAAAAATCCTTCGTTTTAACATCTTGATTGTACAGTACAAAAACTATTTTCGACTCCTGATTGTACAATCTGATTTTTTTTCATAAAAAAAATAACTTTCAAATTATGAAATCCATAAATCATTATTAAAGAGTGAAAAAATTTCAACAAAATGTAATGTGATATATTAAACTCTTCTAAATAGAAAAAGCGTGAGAGTTACAAAATATAGGGTCAGAAAAAGACATGATCTCACGAACAAACACAAAAAGACGAGAAAAGTCTATCGATGACAAACAATGTACAAGAAAATGGTAGAGATTTAAGATATTTTTATCTGTTACATAGCCATGTGGAGGTGTACAAAAAGAAATACCCTATGCTTTCACATAATGGAAAGCCCTATTCTAATTTCTTTGACATAATGGAAAGGGTGTTTCTCCCTACACCCCCAACAAATGGCTTCCTGCACCCCATTATTTTCGAAAAATATCATTTTATCCTTTTTAAAAATGACTACTAGATTACTTTTTCTTGAATATTACCAGAACATACTTTTTGGAACACATTTTATGAACTCTGGATTTAAGTAAAAGATGTGTTCCAAAAGAATATTTCGAAATGGTTTTTTGCCTTTCAGATTTCCTATTTTGGAAACATACTTTGTTTATGGATCTCTTTTTCCAGAAACAGTTTTTACTTACGGTACCTCTAATCCAGAATCACCCAAAATTATCAAGAATAATTCTGGTATTTCAAAGAAAGTAGGGGTACAGAAAATAAATGTAGGGGTACAGGAAGAAATATCCATTAGGAAGTCCAAATGAACTTAAAGGACTTGAAGGCTGAGTTCATTTTGGGCAAGGTTATTTCATAATAGAAGATGTTCTGTAAACAAAAATATTTCTAAAATAGTAAATTTAGAAGATAAAAAAATTATTCTGAAATATCTTTTTTTAATATATTTTTTTATTTAAGGTGTAATTGAGAAATAAATATGATTTAAGTAAATCTTTGAAGTTATGAAATAAATTGAATTATGTCTACATAGTTTTGTTTATGAAATTTTGTTGTTGTTGATGTATAATTTTAATTTAAGTGTGATATAATAATTTTGTAATTAAAACGACTATGTTTTGGTTCAATTTGAGTGGTTAATGTATGCAGGTATTTACAAATTTTCTCAACTAATTAATTATTTTGCTTAAATTTTCCTAGGAGATTTTTTTTTAATAAAAGTGAGTAATACGAAAATAAAAATATTATTATTTAGTTTGGGGAAGGATATTCACTTGACTAAGAAAAGATGAAAAAAAATAATGATAAGACATAGGAATCTTGATAATGACATGAATAATCCATCTTCTCTTTGTTTTTTTATCTTCTCATGTCCACGAAAGTTCAGTATTCTTAACTAAAAAACATGATAAAAAAATTAGAAAGAAAAGCCCAAAATGATATTATCCCTCTAGATCATATCATTAGGTTAAGATGGTTAATGAAAATTATATTAACATTAAATTACATGGCGATATATGATAAATTACTTATCAGCATTTCTAAATTAAGATTAAAAGTGGGTACTTGATCTTAAATCACAAGTGGATTATTAATCTTAAATAAATAAAAAATGAGTGATTGATCATAAATCACACCTTGATGATTTGGATATTATAAAAAAGGGGAAATTGTGTTTGTTAATATAACGTAAATATTGATTTATTTTAAGCACAATGAGATGTTAGGTTCTAATGATAACAAAGATAAAGATTTTTAGGTGATGAGAAATTGATAAAAGTTTATTTTTGTGTAGATTTAAATAAACATGAATTCTCATAATGATTTTAAATAACTATCCTACGAGAATATGAATCTTCCATGAGGATGGAAGTTGAGATGATATGTGTTCTTCACTTATGTTAGTGCAAAGAAATTTTTAGAAAGTTATCTATCTAAAATTAAATAATATCAAATTAATGGAATGATTTTATTGAATATTAAATAAAATATTTTAAATGAATTTTATTATTGTATATTTATTTAAATTAATTTACCCTTTGTGTTTTTGTTATGTGGTGTTTTTATATATTATGATCATGCTTTTGAAATTAGAGTCAACTGTGATACTAGAGCATAAATATCACGAAGACTATAGAAGAATTTTTCAAATATTTGCATTTTCATATATTTTGAGAAAAAAAATTATAAATATAATCTATTTAAAGTACTTATATAAATATTGTGGAATTTACCTTTTCAAAATTATTGAAATGACTAAAATTATAATTTTTAAAACAATATTTGTGTCTAAGAGTTGAACTTATGAAAAAAATAATATTAATATGGGTTTTTATTAATATTTTTTTATTATTTAGCTAATTTAACAATTAACGTTATCTTACAATTTTATTAAATAAGTTAATTTATTAACTTTATACTATTTTTTCAGTTTTTAAGAAAAAACATATTTTACTATTTTCAATTGTTTTACTATATATTTGGTAGAGAGAAGAAATATAAAAAGAGAAAATAGGTAATCAAGAAAAGAAAAAGAAAAAAAAAGGAAATATAGTGAATATATAGATATATATTAATTATATTATTTTATACAATTGATTAATGATTTTTTTCTATTATTTTGTAATTTTCTCTTTCAAACAATGGAAAATTTCTCTTCCTTTTCCTTCTGTAAATTGGATTCGTGTTTCAATGCATAAAAACACAGCAAAAGTCAAGCTAGCATTTTAATAGACCCTTTTACCCATCTCTCGTGCCACTACGTGATTATAAAGGAGTGATGATATATGATGTTTGCATTTATATATTATGAATTTTCTATAATTTAATATTAAATTTTGCACTCAAATTTATTTAAATACTTGAAGAGTAACTTTTCTTTTTTTTTAGATTTTTTTAATTTGTATTCAGATTATTTTACTTTAATTTAGATTTTTAACAACTATTTTTTACACAATCTTATTTTTATAAAAATAAGGACTTTCCAAATATTAAATAATTAAAAATTATTTTTTAAATAAATATCCAATTTATCAAATATTGTGAAAAAGATATTTATGTATATTCATTCAACGCATGTTTAATGTTTATGTACAATCAAATTAGAAATATATGCTCTATATAATTCGCTATTTCATATATTATGCTTATTTATCAACAATTATATCTATTTATTGTCTTATTTTTTTCAAGTATATTATACATTGATACACTTTATATATATATATATATATATATATATGGAAAATATAATAATTTCAATACTTCCCTCAAATTGGTAAGTAAATATTATGGACTCTCAACTTGTTTCACAAAGTCACAAATTGATCTTTCGCGAAAGGCTTAGTAAATATATCTGTTAACTGACAATGTGAAGAGACATGTGATGGACTTATCATCCCAATTTGCGACTTTTCCCGTACTATGTGACAACAATCTATCTCGATATGCTTCGTACGCTCATGAAATACAAGATTTGCTGCAATATGGAGTGTCGCTTGGTCATCACAATACAAAGGTGTAGGCATGCTTATTGGAACCTTGAGATCTTGCAAGATATAACATAATCATGTTAGCTCAAAACAAGTTCTTAAACATAATATTGTAGCAGTTGTGCATCATTTTCAAAAAAAAGGGATAATATTTCGAAAGGCTGTAATGCATCCTTTATAGCTTTAGTACCTAAGTGTGTGACCTCACAAAACTCGACCAATATAGACCAATCTCCTTAGTGAGTGTCTTATATAAGATCATTTCGAAGGTGTTATCTTGCAGAATTAAGAATGTTCTCCCTTCGGTAATTGATGAAAGTCAATCGACATTCTTGAAGGATAGAGGGATGCTAGATAGTGTCTTAGTGGCCAATGAGGTTGTAGAGGAGCTCATGAGGTATGGAAGGAGTGGTATATGCATGAAGGTGGACTATGAAAAGGCACACGATTCGGTATAGTGGGACTTCTTATTTGATATGATGCATAGATTGGGCTTTCATAGTAAGTGAATTAGAGGATACATGGAATCTGCATCGATCTTAGTACTAGTTAATGGAAGCCCCACTGCGAAATTTAAACTAACGAGAGGGTTGAGGCATGGAGATCCTTTAGCTTTGTTCCTATTTATTGTTGTAGCTGAAGGCTTGGTTGGGTTAGTAAGACAAATATTAAAGGCCAATATGCTTAAAAGTGTGAAGGTTGGTAGGTATGAGGTAGAGTCATGTATGCTTCAATTTGCTGATGACACTCTCTTTCTGTGTGAAGCTACCTTTTATAATGTTATCACTGTGAAAGTTATCCTTAGATGTTATGAGCTTGCTTTTGGGTTGAATATCAACTTCCATAAATCAAAGTTGACATGCATAAATGTTGAAAAGAACACTCTTGTTTGTTATGAAATATTTAAATTGAACACAAATGAGAGTACCTTTTAAATATCTGGGGTTAGAAGTGGGTAGTAAATCAACGAAGAAGCAGTTGTGGGAGCCAATTTTGAACAAAATAAGTGTTAGACTTAGTGTTTGGAAGGGGAGATTTTTGCCTTTCGTGGGAAGATTATGCTTAATCAAGTCGGTGTTCACAACGCTACCACTCTTCTACTTGTCCTTTTTTAAATCCCCATAATCGGTGTGTAAAAGCATCATTAGTATTCAAAGGAGTTTCCTCTGGGGTTGGGGGAAGGCTAGCAGATCTATATCACGAGTAAGCTAGGAGAACTTGTGTAGACTTAAGGATGAGGGAAGGCTGGGAATTAAAGATATCTAAAAATTTAATGGTGCTTTTCTGACCAAATGGAAATGGTGACTTTTGAGTGATGAAAAAGGGAAGTGGAAGGAGTTATTGTTATCAACATATGGCATGGAATTAGGTCAAAGTCAACCCTAAATGAAATTTCAATCTTGGTGGTGGAGAGACTTATCTAAATTATATGGTGAGGGAGAATGAGTATGATGGTTTCAAGAAACAATAGGATAGGATGGAAAATTGGTTCTAGGGACAAAGCTAAATTTTGGGAGGACGCCTGGGTTGGCAGTAATAACCTCAAAACAGTGTTTCCTAGATTGTATTCAATATCTTTGGATTAGGGGCAAAAGGTGGGAGAGGTAGGTGTGAGAGAAGAATGAGAATGGCAGTGAATTTTAAGGTGGAGACGTGTCAGGTTCGAGTGAGAATCTATACAAGAAAACAAATGCTAAGGTACCTATCTAGGGTCAAATTGAATAAGGAGGTGAAGGAATTATAGGTGTGGAGAGGTGAAGGACTTATAGGTGTTGGGAGGTGACGAATCAGGGTTGTTCTCTGTGAAATCAGCTTTTGGACACACCTTGTTAAGGTTTGTATAGTCTACACACATCCTCCATTTGTCGTTATCCTTGTTGACAATGACTAAGTTGGTCAATCATGTGGTGTATCGAGCCTCTCGTATAAACCCGACCGATAGAAGCTTCTCGGCCTCCTCCTTAGCTACCAATCTCTTCTCTTCGCCAAGCTTACGTTTCTCTTGCACGACCGAACACACTTCCTTGTAAATCGAAAGCTTGTAAGTGATGATATTCCCGACATATCAGATGTTGTCTAGACGAATAGATCAACATTCTTCTTCAACGCCTAATGTATCACCTCGGCCTCAACCGTTGCTATGGTCGTGCCTACGCAGGTATTGTTTCCTCACCAAGAAGAGAACCCTGACGCAATTCTTCCTTAGCTTCAAGTCGTGGCTTGACCTTTCAGTGATCCAGTTCTACTAAAACGATTGTGTGCTCTCTGCACACCAACTGAGCTTCTCTTTGAGGGGACCTCCGTCCTCGGAAGGATTTACACCTAGGGGATCGACTGCCATAGGCGTTCTGACGCGTAGGCTCTACCCTTAAGCTCTCTGCGTAATATTCTCATGGCAGTTTCTGGTCTACATGCACCGTGAGAATGTCTCTCGACGCCGACGAGAACTTCATTCCCGGATGAGGCGTGGAAACGATCGCTCTCAATCTATTGATGGATGGTCATCCCAGTAAAATGTTGTACGAGGTGTTGACGTTGATTACCAGATATCAGATTTTAATGGTCTTGCTCGCCTTTCCCTTGTCAAAGGTGGTATAAAGCTCGATATACCCTTGGGTACCCACTCTCTCACCCGAGAAGCCACGTGATCGTCATATGGCTTCATCTCCTCCTCGGCTATCCTCATCTGCTTGAACGTCTTCCAGTAAAGGATATCCACCGAACTTCCTTGGTCCACCAACGTCTTCATGATGGTCAACTTGTTGATGTCGACAGATATCATCATGGGATCGTCCTATGAAGGGTTGACACCCTTGAAATCTTCATCAGTGAAGGTGATGTGTGGCATCCTTAGTCGGTGTTCACCTGATGTACTTCCCTCAGGTGTTTCTTCCTGGTGTTGTTGGAGCTACCTCCCCCGGCAAACCCCCCAGCAATGGTGTTAATGACCTATCGGTCACCCCTTCCTCCTTCCCTTCTTGGAGGGTCCTCCCGTCTCGACCGACGCTCAGGTCGATGGTCGTCTTCTTGCGTTCTTGGAGGGGTGTAGTCTCTTCGTCTCGTGTGCTCTTCCCTTCATGGGGACTGCTTCGTACCTCGACCCCCTTGTACAAACTGGCAGAGATGCCCGACCTGGATAAGTTTCACAATCTTATCCTTCAGGGCCTACTACTTCTCAAGGGTGTGTCCACTATTTTTGTGGTACTGACATCTATGAGTCATCTACGAATCCAATCGGCGTTCACAAGACTTTCAACCCTTATTGGTGGCGGAATCAGTTCGACGCTCAAAGCCTCATCTAAGATCTTTCCACTGTCTGCGCTCAATGAGGTATATCTTGTGAACCAATGTCTTTGGTTGTCTTTGCGCCTATCTCCTCGACCAACAACTGGCCTGTTCTGACGCTCCTTCTCCTCCTTCCCCTTATCTCCACTCAGCCCGGGCCTAATTCCTGAACTCTTTCAGCTCTTCCAACTACATGAACTTAGCGACCCTCCACCTAAGCTCGTCCAAGTTTGCGGCTGGTTGCATGCACAAGTTGTCAGCAAAGGGTCCTGGTCGCAAGGCCGTAAGCATGTGAAGCATGGCCACGTCCGGACTCAGATTCCGAATACTCATGGCTACCTTTTTAAATCTATCAATGAACTTCCTTAACGACTCTCCTTTCTCCTGACGAATGTCGACCAGGGCGATGGAGGTTAGATGATGTGGTCGGCTGGTGGCGAACTATGTCTCAAACTTGGACACCAGTGTTCCAAAGCTGCCGACAGAGTTTGGAGGAAGCTTCGTAAACCGGCTCAAGGCTCCTCCTTTCAGTGATGTAGGGAACACTCAGCATAGAACTACGTCGTCCGAAGTGTACAAACTCATGTGTGGTGTACACATCCATGTGCTTGTTAGGGTCCGTCATACTGTTATAACGGTCCTTGTTAAAGCATTTCCACTTATCTGGTAGCGACACTCACTACACCATTTTCTATCTATGGTAACATTTTCCTAGTAACATTTATTTAAAATGTTACAGTATATCAATTTTAATTATTATAGTAACACTTTTTTTTTATATAAATGTCACTATAAATAAAATAAACATAAATTTTAATTATTATAGTAACAATTTTGATATAAATGTCACTATACACAAAAGAAACAGTAACATTTTATAAATAAATATTATAATTTGTAAATTTAAACTACTATTTTCTCTTAAATTTTTTAACTTATTAAATTTTTTAAATATTACACTTTACTAAATTTATACAAAACATACTCTCAATTTCAACTTAATTTCTCATACTGTTTTTCTTTCTCACTCAATAGTATTTTTTCAAAGTTCCTCTTTCGAAGTCACTGATTCTCACTGTGTTTGCCCTCACTGTTTACTCTCTCAATCTCAGTCTCAATCTCAATCTCAGTCTCTCACGTTCCTCTTCCTTCCTCTCAATCTCAATCTCTCACATTCCTCTTCGTCACTCTCTCAGTCTCGTCGTTGATCTTCCTCACTCTCACAGTGCCCTTCCTCTTCTTCAGGTTTCACTCTGTTCTCTGTGCTTCATCTACGTCCTGCTCGTTCGCTCGGTCAAACGACTACTGCTACGTGCGTGTGTGTGATAGTCGTTTTACTGTCAAATTAATATGATTCTAGCGTAGACTTGTCTAACACTAGAGAGATAATAGTATAATTGTGGTCAGATGACCCCAAGTCGTTTCCCAACGAATCCAATAGTAAAATCAGTTGATCAGGGTTTAAAATCTATCTGCAAGCAATAAAAGTTAGCAATAACAATAAAGATGAAAATGGGGTTTGAGATAGTTGTGCAAAAAATATAAAAGATATTAAAATAGCAAATAAAAAGCGGTTGATCCCAAGTTCTTCCACCATTGAATTCTTCACAGGTTCTCTAAAGATTAATCTTTTCTCAATCCTCCAACAGAGTTAAACCAGATTGAACATGCGCCGATCTGATTGAACTGAAACTCACCAGTAAAGCATGCGTCTACTAGTTTAATCAATACCCACTTTGTTCCATGCGTATACTCCATGGGAATGCTTACCTCCTCTCCCTTGAATCATGCGCCCAAGAAATTAATTAGAACAATGCGAACTAACTAAGAAACCAAAGTTTAAGATAAGGAAGACTCCCAATCATGCGTTCAAGTACAACCTCTCACAAAAACCAATTTTCCAGGAGATCAGACAATAAAAACAACTGCTATAGAGAATTAAAAATCGAAACTTTTATTGAACAAAACCTCAGAACTCAATGGGGAATTACTAAAGAATCAACCAAAAAGGTTTAGCCTTCCATGCGGAGGCAAAACAAAAGAATTACTAAGAAAAAAATAAACTAAGAAAACCCTATGAAGCTCTCCCCTTTTCTCCTTGATGCTTGTGTCCTTTTATAGGCTTTTCTGCTCCAAGGATCTTGAGAGAATATTGTAGTTTATATTTTGTTAACAGTTTCCAAGTTTCTATCTTTCCATAATTCTTGTATTTTGCAAAAGATTTGCTTCCAATTCTGTTTCTGAGATATTGTAGATTTTATTTTTTCTTTCTTCTCCTCATAATTTGTTTCCTGTTTTGGTTCAAGAAGCAACTTGGACTTTTGCATATTTGGCCCATTCACAAAGGTAGATGCTTCCTCCGGATAATTTACTCTAAAAACACAAAATTAACAATAATAATAGTTAAGGCCTAAAGAAACCCAAATATAAGAATATTAATTAAAACAATGGATTTATTTATTATTATAGTCCAATAATCTATGAATAAGGCTAATGAGTGTAAATAAATATATGCTCATTAGTGTGTCATTGCTACTGCTACGTGCATGTGTGCCACTGCTACGTGCGTTGTCTCATTCTCTCGGAGGTAAGATTTCCTCTATTGTTCAAACGCTTCAATTTGTTATTGTTTTCATTTACAGTTTTTATTTCTCACATTTGAACCTTGGATTAGTGTTTTTTTAGTAGGTGATTATGGCGGTCTCATTTTTTATGATTAATTTGTGTTTGATTTCAGTATTAAAATGCTAATAATTAGTGATTCTCTCCTTGATTTGGTACAAGACGTGTTGATTCTGATTTGGCAGTGATATGATAATATTAATTATTTTTATTTGATAGATCTTTTCTTCTATTAGTAATTGGAGATTTTGCTGATTTGCTTTTTATTTATTTCTTGATGCAGTTAACCCTGCTCCATTTCCAGCTCTTGCTCAAGTGATAACTGTGCATCTCTATTTAAGACTATAACTGAAGGTATGTCTCGGAACATTACTGTTCCAGCTGCTATCTATAACCTTTTTCTCCATGTTTTCCCTGCCTTTTCAATGATTTTTAGTATTAGGATGTCTTCGTGGAAAACTAGAAATAATGTTGTTAATGAAAGAGAATATGTAACATGTTGGATTTAAGGATTGCATAGCAAATAAGAGAGTTATGCATGTGAAATAATGAGCCTAGCTAGCTGGTATACAACAGGACTCAATTAATTTCTCGCTGCAGTGCCTATAGTCAGTTTTGTGTTTAGCAAATTAAAGTCTACCCTAGATAGCTAGTACCGAAGTTTATGAAACATTGGCAAAAACCACTCCATGGAATTCTAAGTAACATGCTTATTTAGATTCGGTGGATGGTGTAATCAAGAGAGAAGAACCTTTATCACTGTGTGTACAATTTTGATAACCATGGAACTGAATTTTAACTTTGTCACAGAGCTCAACGAAACCACAATATTGGATACATATCATTCAGAATAAGTAGAGGAACCAAACTTTTTTAAATTTTTTCAAGGGGTTTTATCAACTATGCATGCCTAACAGTTACGAGTATGTCTATACTCATAAATTAATTTGACAAATTAAACTCAATTTTAGTGATTTTGTGACAAATCATAGACTAAAAAAAATATAGTAATATTATTGCAAACGTGTAATTGGTACGTATAAAGAGAATGTGAAGTGATGAAAGAAATTAGAGAAGAAGATAACAATGGAAAAGGATGAAAATAAGAGTGTTACTGTATATAAAAGCCATATATAATACAATTAGGTACAACACACTTGATGTAACTAAATAATATAATTTGGTAGCAGCATGTTACATTATTATAATCACGTAAAGTTTAATTTAACATCAATTCATAACTACCATGAAGTGAATCCAAATCTGATTCTTTATATGTAATTGAGCAAATTTTAACTGACAAACAAAAAAATGGATTAGATGTGCGTGAAATATGAGAAACAGTTTTAAATATCAAATGAAAATGATATTTATGGAGTAAATAAATTGGCAAAACCTGTTGAAGGAATAAAAAAAGGCACATGCATGGTACCTTTCGTGAAAAAGTTTTTTTTTTCAAAGTCTAAAATATGTAGAAGTGCTAGAAACTTAGCATGAAAATTGCATCTAAGGCCGACCACAGTAATAGGCTTTCAAAGTATTTCCTCTGTTTCAACAAGGATATGTAATCATTCATCTTTATAAAAACAGGTTGATATATTATGATTTTTTAACTATTCTAACTCGACCTAACCATGATTATATATGGAAATGGAATATTGTGTCATCATAATTTACGCATATTGAATTTTAAATATTAAAGTTTAAAATATTATATCTTATATTTTCTAATTTTTGAAACATGTATTACAGTAAATGAGTTTAGCAAACAGGTGCAAAAGTGTCTAAGAAATCAAGTCCTTCAACTTGGGTGAACCCTTTGGCAACAACTCTAGCTTTGTGGCGCTTAACAGTGCCATCAGAATGATATTTGATTTTATATACCCATTTACAACCAATAGTTTTCTTTCCTGGAGGGAGAGGGGTAAGTTGCCAAGTATTGTTAGCAGCAAGAGCTTGAAGCTCAACTTGTATGGCAGATTGCCAAGAAGCATGTTTGGAGGCTTCGGTATAGGTGCGAGGTTCAGGATGAGAATTGATAGAGGAAATAATATTTCTAAAATTAAAAGATAAGGAATTGTAAGACAAGTAATTATGAATAGGATATCTACTACTTACAGTGTTGGTTGCTGTGTGGAAATCAGCAAGATAGGCAGGTTGTCGGTGAGGACGAGTTGATCTTCTTGGAAATTGGGGTGAGGTGCTTCCTGGAGGTGCAGGAGGTGATGATGCTGGTGGAGGTGCAGTGTTGGATGCAGGAGCAGAGACATTATTTGCTGGAAGATCAAAGGATAATAAGGCTGGTGGAGGGGCAGTATTGGATGCAGGAGTAGAGGCACACGGCTCGGCAGGAGGTGCAGTATCAGAAAAAAAATCAAGAGCAGAATTATATGCGTTGGAAATAGGGAGAGATAAAGTGTTGGGGTCCCTAGGCAAGCCACCATCCAATTTATATGGAAAATGGGTTTCATGAAAGATTACATGTCTTGATATCTCTATGCGATGAAACTTTAAATTTAAGACAATATAACCTTTTGTATTTTGCAGGAAACCAAGAAAAATACCTTTGATAGATCTATCATCTAATTTCTTCCTATGTGCAGTAATGGTACTAGCATAACATAGGCAACCAAACACTTTTAAAAAAGAAATGTCATACGGTTTTCCAAACAATTGTTCATGAGGAGTGATGTTATTAAGTAATGGAGTAGGAATAGAATTTATTAAGAAAACAACATGATTTACGGCAAATTCCCAAAAAATAGGAGGAAGATTTGCTTGAAAAAGTAAGGCCCTGGTTACATTTAGTATGTGTTGATGTTTACGTTCCACAATGCCATTTTGTTGTGGTGTTTCAACACAAGATGTTTGATGTATAATTCCCTTTGAAGCATAAAAACTGGACATAGCAAACTCAACACCATTGTCAGTACGAATCGTTTTGATATATGTTTAGAAATGATTTTGAACAAAAACAGTGAAGTTAATGATGTGCGAACGCACTTCAGATTTATTATGCAACAAAATAACCCAAGTATAACGCGAGTAATCATCAACAATAGTTAAGAAATAACGAAAACCTTACATAGAAGTTATGGAACAAGGTCCCCAAATATCAAAGTGTACAAGATCAAAAATAGCAGAGGTAGCAGTAGTACTTAAAGTGAAAGGAAGTTTTCTCTGTTTTGCACGACTACAAGTGTCACATACATGATGAGTATCAATAGTAATAAAAGGGTATTGTTTACGTAAGACATGTAATCTTTCATGTGAAGGGTGCCCCAGTCTATAGTGCCACAATGTTTTGTCCGTGATATTACAATTAATAAGAGGAGCAAAGTTATGTGGTTTAGAGCGACTAGAAGCAGGCAAGGTAGTGACAGGGTACAAGCCACCAGTGGCTTCAACTGTACCAATCCTCTCTTGGGTGAGATTGTCCTGTATAATGCAGTGATTTAAAGTGAAAGTTAAAGTGCATTTAAGTTGGTGTGTGAGTTTAGAAACAGATATTAAGTTTAATTGAAAATGAGGCACATATAACACATCAGACAAATAAAACTTGGCCGAAAAGTGTACTAAACCAGACTATGTGGCATAAACAGTTTGACCATTTGGGAGACTAATTAAGACAGGTTTGATTTTAGTCCAAGTAGTAAAAGCGCTCAAATTGTGGCAAACATGATCAGTGGCACCAGAATCAACAAGCCAAGATTCTTTTATAGCAGATAGTGAAGAGAAAAACTTACCCGTTGAAGCTTGCTCGGTATTGGTGATTTTGCCCGTCGAGAAGGTTCCGACTTGATTAATTTGAGCGTGAGGGACAGGATCCTCAAGGTTTTGCTGACGCAAAATGTTGGTCAGGAATTGACACTGTTGTGATGTAAGTTGAATCCCCTTTACATCCTGTTCTTTAGAAAAAGACTCAGAAGAAGAGTTAATAGTAAACATATTGTTGGCTTGGGATGTCCTATTGATGGATTTGTAGCCAGGAGGAAACCCATGCTTTTTATAACAGGTGTCGACAGTGTGGCCAAGACGATTACAAAAAGTGCAATTTTTTCTAGTAGAAGAAAACTTTGAGGTTTTAACATCACCAGAAGGAAAACCCACTTTTCGAAAACAAACAGCTTCAGTATGACCGTATTTACCACAAAAATTGCATGTAGTAGTGCGACTACTATTAAGACTATGAAGACTAGGGGCAGGAACAACAGTGGATAATTGTCTCTTTTGTTGAACAACCAAGGAAATTTTTTTGGATATGGCAGGAATGGGATCCATGAGCAAAACATGAGAACAAATATTTTTATACTGATCATTTAATCCTCTTAAAAATTGCATAGCACGATCCTCACATTTTCTTTGATTTATAATAGAAATGACAGAACAAGAACATTTTACTGGGCATGTGCACACAGGATTAGGTCTAAAATTCTCTAATTTGTCCCAAATAATACGCAATTTTGTAAAATACTCTGTGACAGACATATCCCCTGGTTTAAAGAAATAGCTTCAAATTGCAAATCAGAAATGCGAGATAAATCCCCTTGTGAATATCTAACTTTTAAATCATTCCAGATGTCAAAGGCTATGTCCATCCAAACAATGCTTTGCCTAATAGGGATTGAAACAGAGTGTACTAACCAAGAGACAATCATGTTGTTACAGCGTGTCCAAGACGAGAAAGTGGGATCATCCCTTTGTGGGCATGGGTGTGAGCCAAGTATGAACTCCACTTTGTTCTTGGCACTAAGAGCAGTGACGAAGGACCGACTCCACGAATGGTAGTTTGTTGAATCAAGAACAGGCGACACCAACGAAGCTGCGGGATTCTCGCTTGGGTGTAAGTATAGGAAATTGTTCATCGACTGTTCTAAAAGGGGCATCAGTGTAGGGTTTCCATTTGAAGAGGAAGCCGGTGTGGGATTTGCATTAGCCATCGCCTACAAGGATTTAAAGAAAGAAAAAAATAACAAGAAAAAAATAACCAAGAACAGCAAAGAGGGAAATAAATATCAGAGAGAAGCGCAACAGAGCTCTTCATTCGAAGAGCTCTGATACCATATTACAGTAAATGAAGATGATGAATATTCCTTGCCTGATGTGATGCTTTAATGTAGTGTACGTAATTGTACGTAATCGTAATGAAAAAGAGGTTTTGATAAACCCTACTTGTAGAGAAAACTAAATATAAAATAAACTTTTATTCACTTGTATATTAAAGAGTAAAATACATGGTGTATATATAAGAGAAAGATTAAGACCTAACTAAAATAGAAAAGGAAAGTTGGGCCAAAGAAACAAAGCCCAATAATTTACAATAGAAAATTAAATATTGTAACAACATGTTTACAAAAATAAAAGAATTGGAAAAAAATGTAAAACGCCTTTCATGAATCTCAAAACTTTACTTAATTCTCAAAAATAGATTGAATGGTTTAATTGGATTGAGTAAAAGAGAGGCTAATCTTTATCTTCCTTATCCTCTACCGAGGAACCATTTTTCCTACCTTCAATGCTTCATTGTTATTTCACATCATGTTGGTTGTATTTTGTATTCAAGTTTTGATCTTTTTTTATTCTTAGAATTTAAATTGTTGAATAGTTACTCTCCTTTAATTCCTCAAGTTCATAGATAATTTTGTTATTAATAGAATTTTTCATTTTTTATCAGGTATTTCATTTTTAGCTTTAAGACAACATAAGCATGGACAAGAATTGGGTGGTAGCACCTAGAACATCTACTAGGTATTTAAATGGTTTGGAATATTAAGTAATTTAATATTGATTCACTTAATTATGATATTTGAATCAGGCAATAGAACTTTATTTCAATAGAGCAGCCAGACTAAGAGGAAAACTACATTTCAGTACAGTAGAAGAAAGGTTATTAGTGTAATTTATTATAAGATCATAGTTTTATATGTTTATTTTGTTTCATTATTATTTTGTTAATGAACTCCATCTAACACAAGTATTAAAATCAGTGGTGTTCAAAAGAAACAGATTGGAAAAGGAGAACGAAAACCAAAGCTTCATTTTGATTGGACGAATTAAAGTTCATGATTAGGTAATCAGATTTTTTTATACTCTTTATTATAGTTGATGATGGTTCCATCTATTTGTTTTCATAGTTTCTTCTTTCAATTTTCTTTCTTCTTTACAATTGCTTTATTGGAATCAAACACCTTGAACAAATAGTTTTAGCATTTGATTGAGTGTGACATCATTGTATTTCATATGATTTTGAAAATATGAACAAACATGTGGCCACCTATAGCCTCCTGGAGTCACATTGCCCTTCCATGTGGAGGAAGTTACTGCAGCAACTGTTTGCTTGCCTCATAAATGTAACATTGTTGCTTCATTTACATTAATCATTCATTTAAGTGACAGATAAAAGCATTGACAGGAATTTCCTAAAAAATGAGGTAAATTTAAATTTAAAAGCATAGTCCGTTCAAGCATTTATTTTTCTTTTTCTAAACCCAATTGTTGATATTGTTGCAATAAGTTTTGCTTCACTGCTATCTTCTTTCATTCACCTACACACCCTAAAATGGATGACAAAACTTCCCTTTTTCTTGTTAGAACCTTTTTGTGGTGCCATGCCTGCCTACTCACTCCTATTCACATAATTTTCTTTAATTCAACATTTGGTTATCATCATCATTCACACCATAGTTAAATAAGTAGAGAAAAAACAAAGATACATTCACTAAAGTGTATACCAAATGTGTGCATTAAAGGATCGCAGAAATTATTAAAATGAAATTGGGTTTCTGATTTGAAAATAACAGGAAAAAAATAATGTACAAGTTTTGGTCATAAATTGAATGTAGTTAATATTTGGTACTATAATATTTCTTATATTTTTGTAAGAAGGGTACATCTCTCACTTCTGTGTTGTGCAACTATTTGATTGATGACAAAGCACTATTTGATTGATTCCTGCCATGTCTTTGATACTGTGTGCATTTCTCAATCTATGACCAGTGAAGGCCAATGAGGCATTTTTTGTTGTTCTTTTTTCTTAGTTTTTTAGTTAGTATGACATTAAGAAAGACAGTGTACTTGTCAAGAACAGGAAGTGAGGATTCTCCTAATGCTTAAAACAAGCAACACTGTAAAAACAAATTACCCCTTTATTCTGCAAAAAAAAAAACTACCGTCCGCCTATACTCCCCCTATTAGTTGTTCTGACTATCAACACTTCATTTGTCTTTCTTAGGATTTGAGATGAGATAAACTCTTGACTAGTCGCAAGCTATATTTGAAGTGTGTAATTTTAGAATTTTTGTCATTGTTTTTTTCTTGAATATCTAAATAACTTATAGTAAATGTCTACACATGTATGTTATGAGTTTAGTTGGTTCAGAACTATTCTTGGTATTTATCCTGTATTGCATTGAATTCAATTGATATTTTAATTACCTCTGTTTTTCTTTCAGATTGGATATTTGCTGACTAATGTCACAAATCCAGTGTCACCAAATTTGATCCCATTGGTGAATGACTGTCATTCCCATGAACTGATTGTGTGATTGTGAGACTCATTAAAAATTTTATATGCTAAAAATTTTATGTGTGCTAGATGGTAAACAAAAGTGATAATGTATTGACAAGATATTTCTAAATTCATTTTCAATGATTGAAAATTCATTAAAATTATGATAGATTTTTATTACTAGCTTGTTTATAAAATAAAAACATCATGATTGAAAATTTAAGTAATTTATATAATTTTTTAATAAAAAATTTAGTAGCATTTTTATAATGTTATTTTTTATTAAAAAAATATTACTAAAAAAATTTAGAATGCCACTTCTTTATTAAAAAAAAGTTACTAAAAATTTTTAGTAATATTTTTATAATGTTACTTTTTAAAACAAAAATATAACTAAAAAGATTTAGTAACATTTTAAAAATGTTACTTATTTATTAAAAAAATTATTAAAAAATTTTAGTAATATTTTTATAATGTTACTGTATTAAAAAATATTACCATTTTTAAAATGTCACCTCTTTAAAAAAAATTACTAAAAATAATTAGTAACACTTCTGTAATGTTACTTTCTTAAAAAAAAATATTACTACAATGATTTAATAACATTTTTAAAATGTCATTTTTATATTAAAAAAAGCTACTACTATGTGTTACTTTTTATTAAATAAATATTATTAAAAGGATTTAGTAATATATTTTTAAAATATTACTTTTTCATTAAACAAATGTTATTTAGTTACATGTTTGTAAATGTATTTATTAAAATGTAAAAATGTTATGTTTGTAAAATGTATCTATTAAAATGTAAAAATTTTACCAAAAATCTTTAGTTATATAAAATATATTTTAGTAAATCTTATTAGTAATATTTTTTTTGATTTAATAATATTTTTATATTTGATAAAATGTTAGTAAATTTTATTAGTAATATTTTCTTTGATTTAATAACATTTTTTTTATGTTACTAATTATTATATATGTAGTAGTGATTTCGATTATGGATGGGTGCTGACGGAGAATGTCGGTCGTAGGGATCGACCTATTCGATTAAAATTTACCGTCAACTTTTTGGGTGTGAATTTTATCCTTTAGTCCTCAACAATCCTAGAATAATGGAAGTGGTGAAAGACCTCCCAACAAGGTTGGTCGGTCCGGCGGATGGACCCTCCTCCACGAACTTCCTTTTTCCTTTTCATCTCTTTATTCTCTTTTCAGAGAGGTAGGATCTCATCCTCATTCATCCGCGCTGGACCTCCTCCACGAACTTTCCTTTTTCTACGAACTTCCTTTTTTTCTTTTCATCTTTTCATAGAGTTAAGGATCTCATCCTCCTTCATCTCAGCCATCTTTATCTGAGAGTTAGGATCTCATCCTCATCCGTTTGATCTCCTCGTTCATTTCCTTCATCTCAGCCACCTTTATCTTGATCTCCTCGTTCTTTTTCTCATCTCAGCATCTTTATCTGTAGAGACATTAAGGGCATCATCTGTTCAACATTGGACATCTTTTCATTCACCAGCACCTCACCCTTCTTCTTGAATCAAGCACCTCACTCCCTTTGGCGGCTCTGCCTCTCTAATGATAGATACAAAAAAAACACTGAAACACTCGTAATATTATATAACTTACACTCAAACACTCAAGTAATATTATATAACTTATCTGATTCCCTTTTACTATTGGCTCTCATTTTCGTGAACTCCATTTTCGTGAACTCCATTTTCGTGAACTCCAAATTTTTGGATGGCATATAAAAAAAAACACTCAAACACATAATTTTTAATTGTTTAATTGCTGTTAGGATTATTAATCCTGTTTAAATGTTGAGTACATTACCTAATACTGATCACTAATTAATCAAATTACTTAATCTCATTAATCTATTTACGCATAATGATCGTGCGGACTTGACTCTACCAATAAGGGAAATATCATGATAAATAACATGTTTAAGAATAGAAGGCAAAACTTATCGACATAAAGAACCATGATGATGTATCTTTTGATTTAAGAGTAGGTTCAAACTTCAAAATATGGAAAAGGAATAGTTGGTGACTTGTATCTTTTGGAAATACTTCGATTTTGTTTACTCATTAGATAAACAACATTGGCAATTTATATATGCCTTTTATTTTCTTCATTAAGTTTTTACAAAGTCACAAATTTATTCACAAGAGTATTATATAACTGTAACATTCTCGCATTTGTTAATATATTATTCTCGTAATGTATGCATTTTAAATAAATAAGACACAAACAAACATTAACAGATTGTCATATAAAAATAAAAAGACAAAAGATATTGAAAATCTCATGATAATAATCAAGGTAAATTTCGTAAAAAATAATTTGATAATGTATAATAGAATATGTGTGATCTATTACCCAAACAAGATCTTATTTATTTATTGAAACAAAGTGATACATAGTGAAAAACCTTTTTAAACCAGTAACAACACCCATTCACTCTCCATGGAAAAAATGGAGAGAAAAAGAGAACATGGCACAAAAACCAACTACGCCATTTTTATTAAACCGTTGCTAATAACCTTTGATGATATAATCATCATTATTTAATTGTAAGTACCCCCAGTCCCATAGCCATAATCATTCGGGTTACCACCTGCATGGGTATTATGGGCCGTAGTCGTCCCACCCGGGCCTCGATTGGTCCCAATGGGATGCGAGCCCACCACTCCCTCGGTCACGTGGCCCGTGGGCTGTCCAGTTCCATGACCTGGCATCGCCGACGTCTGGTGGAGCCCTGTGTGATGGCCATGCTCCCCGGTGGCGGAGTGGGTGGCCGACTGCTTGGCCGCCGCGTTATGCTCACGCACCGCCTGCTTGTCGAGCTCGGCCTGGTTGACCCTTGCTTCCTTCTTTTGGGTTGCCACTTCCTTTTGCAACGGATCACGTGCTGTCAATCTTTCTGCCTGGTTATAGCACGTGCACATTTATTGGTTCCATAATTTATGTAATATGATAGTAGTATTAATACAATGGTTGTATAGAATGATTGAAAAATAAATGGTTGGTACCTTCTCTTGGACAGTGGCCTTAGTCTTCTCCATGCCAGCTTTGGCAGAAGCACCCATGTTTGAAGCCGTTTCCTTCACGGATTCTCCTGCTTTCTTTCCTCCCTGCATTTTCAACGATCGATTCTGTTTTTTTCTTTCTTCTTCTTTCTTTCTCAGATTACTTTTCTTCAGCTCAGTGTATCAGACCCTAACACCACACACCAAATAAATAGATTTAGGTGCTACGCTAACTTTTCCACACGTGTACATGTAGTACGCGTGGTAAGTTTTTGTCATTCCTCTTCTTACACGTAATTGCCGCGTGTCTGTTAGCTAGCACCTTCATCACAGTTGGGGTTCCAATGTTAGGGACACGTAGCAGACAACCACTCTTGTAGTAGTTATATTTTTGTGGGAATAACTGTTCAGCGGTGCTTTAGATTAGGTGTTTCTTTCTCTAGCCGATAAAGTTCTTTATCCCTTTTTAAATGATTTTTGAATTAGTTTTTCTGAAATTTTTCTCGACATCCATTTCGGGAATTTATAAATGTAATTTAAAAAATGTTTTTTAAAAATTTTGATTTTTTTTTAAAAAATGTTTTGGACTAAGATTTCTCCTAAAATGTGGCTTTTAGAATAAATTTTGTAGAATGTATTTCAGAATAACATCCCTTAGATTATTAAAAAAATATCTAAAATAGATTATAGGTCCACCTTATTTCAATGGTCTAATAAGAGAACATGATTTTCCTTGCTTTTATTTAGATATTTAAATGCTTTAAAGAAAAGGTACACATTTAAAATATTAATTTAAGTTATATGTTATAAGGAAAAGGTAAACCTTTGAACTATTAATTGAAGTTATAATCTGTAAGATATTAATTTAACTTATAAATGTTTTATGCTAAAATTAATGTTTTTGACTAAGTAGTTGAGTAATAACTGTTAAAATAAAATTTTAATAAAATTTTAGTATAATTATCTTATTTGTTAAAAAATCAATTTTATTTTATATTTTTATTAAATATATACAAATTGATCCTTTGAGTTACGTTGCATCTTATGACGTCAAATGTTGTTTATATAACTTAGAGATGGAATTGAAAAATGTGATGTGTCACAATCAGGTGTTGACATGACATTTAAGTCATTGTTATTGAGATTGGATATCGTTCACCACCACTTTTCTCCACCTTCCACCACCACCTTTTATCCCTTTTTTCCTCTCTCCTCCACCTTCCGGTGAGAGAAACACCAGACAGGGTAACATCCAAAGAGAAATCAGTGAAGCGACACTGATATTTGCTCGATAAACACTTGCATCGATTCATGGTGAACGAGTCACACTCGTGCTACAACGAATCTACTCGGCAACAAAGCCATCGTCGGCATCCCTGACTTCGATTCCGACATCCTCTTTTTAAATTCATTTAATTTGCACTCATGATACATCTACAAGGATGTTACTCTAGTAGATTCTGTCGTAAAATTGTATGAACAGACGAATGAATATATGTTGAAAAACAGAAACAAAGTATGCAACAGGGTATGCGCAGAAAATCTAGCCGTTTCGATGCCGTTGGAGGAGATCTCAGAAGTGCAGCCGAGAATGTTGCGCGACATTGGCCACTCCACCCCGATTCGTAGCCGCACGACTGGGAACGTTCATGCCTCAGCTCTGCTGGTCTTGCAGAACCTTGAGAACGTTGCAAGAATCGTGGGTGGTTGGCTCCTCCTTTCCCGTGGGTCTTCCTCCATCTCCTGCGGCGGTCACGACTCCATTAAGGATTGAAGATGCGACAGTTTTGGGTTTCTTCATCTATAAATACCGCATTTCATCCTCTTCCTTCACACAACTCTCACTCACAATTTTCATCTTATTTGAAACCCACCACTGTGCCTCTTCTCCTCCTTCTCCATTTTTTACTTTTTCTTTTTCTTTATCATCATTTATTAAATTATTTTATTATGAATACTTTTCTGGGTTCATTACATGTTACTCTTTTAAGAGTTACTTGCTAGTTTTGATTCTCGAAAATCTCCGAAAAGTTCTTGTTGTATCCTGGGGGACTTGCGCAATACATCGTGGATTAGTCCTTACGGACAGTGATTACTCACGCCTCGGGAAACCAATTTTTGTTCGTTTTAAAGCCTCATTTACTACAATCGTAAGGACTTATGTCTGAAAATGCGAACAACAACAACGCTGCTCTGGAAACGTCAAATGTTGTTTCCGCAACGCAATCCATTTTTGCGAAACCATTTACGGATGTCTCAAAAATTGAAGTCTTCGTCGGTCAGAATTTCCAACATTGGCAAGAACGCGTGTCCACCCTATTGGACATGTACGGAGTTGCTTTTGTACTTACAACTTCCAAACCCGACTCAACCACGGCTGTAAAACAAGTTGATGATTAGATCCATGCAAATAAGGTATGTCGTCACCCCTTACTCATTGTGTTATTTAACGATCTGTTCAATGTCTATGCTTCTTATAAGAATGCAAAATATATTTGGGATTCTCTTATCCTCAAATATACTGTCGAAGACATCGTTAGACAAAGTTTCGTAATTGCAAACTACTACCGTTGGGAGATGATTAAAGGCAAATACATCAAAATCCAGATAAATGAATATCACAAGCTTATTGAAGATATCAAAGTTGAAAGCATAACTTTGCTGGATGAATTCGTGTCCGAACTCTTGATCGAAAAACTTTCGCAATCTTGGACGGATTACAAACAACAACTGAAGCACAAACACACATAGATGTCACTATCAGATCTGATCACCCACATCATCATCGAAGACACAAACAGGAAGGAGTGCGTTGCTGCAAAGGCCAAAACTTTGTCTGTCAAAGCAAACGTGGTAGAAGACAAACTAGCTCCAAAACGTTACGAGAAAAATTTTGATCATAAAAAGAAATATAATAAATTCTCTCGTCCCAATGGAACTAACCCCACTTTCAAGAAAAAGGGTAATTGTTTTGTCTGTGGAAAGCCAAGTCATCATGCACCTCAGTGTAGACATAGGGCCAAAAACGACTATCCTCCTAAGGCAAATCTAGCCGAAGGAGAAGATACTATTGCGGCAGTCGTTTCACAAGTAAATCTTGTGACAAATGTGAGCAAATGGGTGGTAGACTCTGGGGCTACCAGACACATTTGTGCAAACATAAATGTGTTTACCTCCTACACAAGTGTGGGGGATGGAGAAGAACAAGTTTATCTCGGTGACTCCAAGACAACTCCAATCCTAGGAAAAGGAAAAGTTCTTCTGAAGCTCACATCTGGTAAAACTTTGGCTTTGAGTGATGTGCTACATGTGCCATCAATTAGAGTTAATTTGATCTTTGTGGCATTGCTAAGTAAATTTGGGGTTAAAGTGTCATTTGAATCTAACAAGATTGTTATGACAAAAAACAATGTTTTTGTGGGGAAGGGATATTGTGATCAAGGTCTTTTTGTATTGAACATTTTTGAAGTTATGAATGAATCTGAATCTTCTGCTTATATTGTTGACTCGTATAATATATGGCATGCTAGATTAGGACATGTGAATTCTTCGTATGTTATGAAATTACAACGACTAAGATTAATCAACATGCATGACAAACAAAATAGTAAATGTGATGTATGCGTAGAATCTAAAATAACAAAGAAAACATGTCATTTTGTATAACGCTAAACTGAACTTCTTAGTTTAATTCATATTGACCTTGCTAATTTAAAACAAACCATGTCTAGAGGTGGTAAAAATTATTTTGTAACTTTTATAGATGATTTTTTTAGATACACCAAAGTGTATTTAATTAAACATAAGGATGAAGCTTTTGACATGTTCTTAACTTATAAAGCGGAAGTAGAAAATCAATTGAATAAGAAAATTAAAAGAATTAGATCAGATAGAAGTGGTGAATATGTTTTATTTAATGATTATTGTATAAAAGAAGGTATTATTCATGAAGTAACCTCATCGTAGTCACCCGAGTCTAATGGAGTAGCTGAAAGGAAAAATAGGACTCTTAAAGAAATGATGAATGCCATGTTTATTAGTTACAATTCTCTTGATAATTTATGGGGTGAATCTCTACTTACTGCGTGTTTTTTGCAAAATATGATACTACATAGTAAAACCGGTAAAACATCCTATGAGTTGTGGAAAGGTTATCAACCTAATATGAAAACCTAATTTTGTGAGGGTGTTCAGCTAAAGTGATGTTACTTGATCCTAAGAAAAGGAAAATAGGCTCTAAAACATTTGATTGTATGTTCTTAGGATATGCAGAACATAGTGTTGCCTATAGGTTTTTAGTTCTTAATAGTGATATAATTGAACGTAACACTATAGTAGAGACGAAAAACACTAAGTTCTTTGAACACATCTTTCCTCTAAAGAGTAGTGGTACATCTGAACAACCTATAGATAATACTAGTGATGCCTTGAGTGAGGATGTCAGTAGAAGGAAAAGATCGAGAAAGGAAACCTCATTTGGAGATGACTTTTACACTTATCTAGTTGAAAATGATCCAATAAGTTTTATAGAAGCTATTAGTGCTCCAGATGCTAAACATTGAGATAAAACCATTAAAACTGAGCTTGATTCAATTAAGAAAAATAATACGTGGACCTTAGTAGATCTGCCTAAAGGAGCAAAACTCAATGGTTGTAAGTGGATCTTTAAGAAGAAGTATTATCCTGATGGATCCATAGAAAAATGTAAGTCAATATTAGTAGCTAAAGGTTTTACTAAAAAACATAACATAGATTACTTTGATACTTTTGCACCTGTTACTAGGATTTCCTCTATCTGGGTGTTGCTAACCTTAGCATTTATCCATAAGTTAGTAATTCACCACATGGATGTTAAAACAACTTTTCTGAATGGTGAATTGAAGAGGAAATTTATATGACTCAACCTGAAGGATGTGTAGTTCCAGGTCTAAAGGAAAAAGTATGCAAACTTTTAAAATCTTTGTATGGTTTGAAACAAGCACCAAAACAATGGCATGAAAAACTTGATAATATTTTACTTTGTGAAGGTTTTTCTACCAATGATGCTGATAAATGTGTGTATTCTAGATCTGAAAATGGTGAATATGTCATAATATGTTTGTATGTGGATGACATGCTAATTTTTTGTACATGCAATGATAGTTTTTAAAACAAAATTATTTCTTGGATCTAAGTTTGAGATAAAAGACATAGGGGAAACAAGTGTGATTCTAGGAGTTAAAATCAAAAGGAAGGGAGATAATATATTACTATCCCAAGAAAAATACACTGAGAAACTTCTTAAGAAGTTTGGTTACTATGACTTTAATTCAGTGAGTACCCCTTATGATGCTAACTCTAAATTAAAGAAGAACAGAGGAAAATCTATTTCTCAAACTCAATATGCCCAGATAATTGGGAGCTTATTGCATTTAATGAGTTTTTCTAGACCAGATATTGCTTATGCAGTAGATAGACTGAGTAGATACACTCAATGTCCTAGTCATGATCATTGGGATGCACTTGCGAGACTCATGAAATATTTAAGAGGTTCAATGGATTATGCCATTGAATATAATGGATTTCCCGCTATGCTAAAAGGGTAGAATGATGCTAACTGGATCTCTGATTCAAATGAGACAAAATCCACTAGTGGTTATGTATTTACACTTGAGGGTGATGCAATTACATGGCAGCCAAACAAACTACTATTGCAAGATCAACAATGGAATCTGAGTTTGTTGCTCTAGAAATGGTTGGTAGTGAAGTTGAGTGGTTGAAAAACTTTTTAGCAAACATTCCATTAGGAATGAAACCAACCCCATCTGTATCAATGCATTGTGATTTCCAATCGGCAATAGCTATAGCTAAAAATAAAAGTTACAATGGAAAGAATAGACATATACAATTGAGACATAATTCGGTGAAACAACTATTAAAGAGTGGAACGATTTCTATTAACAATGTCAATTCATAACAGAATCTGGCAGATTCTTTGACAAAACCCCTAGGGAGAAAAATGATTTTAGAAACATCGAGGGGAATGGGCTTAAGCCACTTGTAAACAAACAAGTGATGGAAACCCAACCTTTGTGATTGGAGATCCCATGAATAAGGTTCTTATGGATAAAAACAAGTCACTTGTTAGTTCTGCTAACACTAATATTGATTCAAAATCAATTTTGTCCATTCCTATGGTGTGTGTGAAAGTGCTAGATACTGCATTATCGAGAGGATAAACTTTGTGGTTAAAATTCAGAGGTAAAAGAGTTTTAATGATTTACAAAGTTTTAATGATTTTCATATCCCTTATGGGTAGTGTATGATTTACAACATACACTTGATGAAATCACCTATATGAGTGTCAAGTGGGGCCGCTTGCATGAGATCTTGGCAAAATCTCTATAACACTCATGAATATCGGGAACGCGCATGGCCTAGTAGCGCAACACAGCAATAACAACAAGTAATGTGACTGATAAACCTCTAACACATACTAAGTGTCTTAGTTCATATAGCTTGCTATACCAACTACACTATGTGTTAAGTTCATCAATCTAAGTCTGGTTCATATAGCTTGTTATACCAGCTTTGATGCATTACATCCTAGATGAACCCAAAAATAATTTTTCTTTCTTTATCTCTATGTTTTATCTTTTGCAATATGTGGGGGATTGTTGTAAACTCGTAAGAACATACAAATATATATTGCAAAACAGAAACAGAGTATGCAACAGGGTATGCGCAGAAAACCTAGCCGTTTCGATGCTGTTGGAGGAGATCTCAAAAGTGCAACTGAGAATATCGCACGACGTTGCTCACTCCACCCCAATTCGTAGCCGCACGACTGAGAACGTTCATGCCTCCGCTCTGCTGGTCTTGCGGAACCTTGAGAACGTTGCAAGAATCGTGGGTGGTTAGCTCCTCCTTTCTTGTGGGTCTTCCTCCACCTCTGGCGGCGGTCACGACTTCATTAAGGTTTGAAGATGCGACAGTTTTGGGTTTCTTCATCTATAAATACCGCATTCCATCCTCTTCCTTCACACAACTCTCACTCACAATTTTCATCTTATTTGAAACCCACCGTCGTGCCTCTTCTCGTTCTTCTCCATTCTTCACTTTTTCTTTTTCTTTCTCATCATTTATTTGTTTATTTTATTATAAATACTTTTATGGGTTCATTAGATATTACTCTTTTAAGTGTACCTTGTTAGATCTGATCCTCGGAAATCTCCAAAAAGTTCCTGTTATATCTTGGGGGACTTGCGCAATACATCGCGGATAAGTCCTTACGGACAGTGATTACTCACGCCTTGGGAAACCAATTTTTGTTCGTTTTAAAGCCTCATTTACTACAATCGTAAGGACTTATGGCTGAAAATACAGACAACAACAACGCTGCTCTAGAAACGTCAAATGTTGTTTTCTCAACGCAAACCATTTTTGCGAAACCATTTCTGGATGTCTCATAAATTGAAGTCTTCATTGGTCAGAATTTTCGACGTTGGCAAGAATGCGTGTCCACCCTATTGGAAAGTGATGTAGTGATGGCAGACGATGGTGGTGGTGGTCGTGACGGTGAGGGTGGGGGAGGGAGATGAGCACCACCACGACGTCATTGTTGGAGTGAGTGAGTGGTGTTTAAGTGATATTGAAGGGTACACTTCCAATCCCAATTTCAATGGTTCAACTGCCACATTGGCACTGATCTTGACATGTCACATTTCTCAATCCCACCTCTCTACCATATAAGTATCATTTGACGTCGTAAAGTGTGACTTAACGAAAAAGGTAATTATACCTAATATTTTTTTATTTATGATTAAAATTTTATATTTTTCTTTGGTAGGATAATTTGGACCATTAAGGTGTTCGATCATCTCACCCAACTCTTCATGTTGGGAGTCTTATGCTAAAAAGGTTTACAAAGGATGATCATGATTAAGATTTTGATATATATTTTTTTGGTTGACCGTTTTTTATGTGATTGTTGATTTGAAGGGATTTGGTGGTTGGAAGGTGACAGGATGAATTGATTGAGTTTTTGCGCTTCAACATCTATAAATAAAGGCGAGTCTTTAGTAGTAAGACCACTTGCATTTTTTATTGATCTAAGTAGTGGTTAGGTGCGGAGAGTTCACATATATTTGATATTAGTGATGTATTTATCTTTGAGTGTATGAACATCTTTGGATTGATGCACCTTGGGGATTCTGGTTAGTTGGTCCCTGTTGTGGGGAAGAGTTCGACCTCTAGGTAGGGGAATGTAGGGTACGCTCTTGGTCGAGTTAAGAATCTTGTTGTTGAGCAAGCGAGAGTGATCCCCCTCTTCGGTCAAGCTGTGAGTGGGTAAATACACACATCACCCATTATTTTCGAAATAGCAATGGTCGTCTGATAGATTCATATGTCACGAGCGTCCTGATGCTCAAAAGGGATGTTGAAGTGGACATAGTTTCTCTCGAGCGATGTATTGTCACTGACAATGTATCTCATGGTTGGAAAGGGGCGTCGTCCAAGTTCCTCTATGTGTATAATTGTTTGTTCTCAAACACCCATGTTCGAATTTCCTTTGATGAGTTTACCATGAGTGTTTTGCACACCCTTAATGTCGCTTCTACACAACTACATCCAAATTCTTGGGCCTCAGTACAAGTCTTTTGCTTGGTATGTGAGAGTTTCAGTTTACTTCCCTCTCCTAAGGTTTTCCTTCACTATTATAATGCTCGGCCTACCATTTCAATCGCTTGGGTATCACTTGTAGATCAATGGGAACATGTTTGTTTGCCCCTATATTTCATCCTATAAAACTTTAAGGGTGTGTTTGGATTAGAAGTTGTGTGTGAATGGAAAGTTGAGGGTATAGGTGAGTGGAAGTGTAAAGAAAGTGTAGAGAAAGTTGAGGGTGTTTGGATTGGGAGATGTTAGAGTGGATGTGTGAATACATTTTTTTGAAAAGTGTGAATGATATGATAGTTGTGAGAGTATTTTAATATATTTTGAATAGTGTAAATTGTAAGATTACTAATTTACCCTTGTATATAAATAAATAAAAAAATGAAATATTAATTAGTTTAAAGAATATTTAAGTTAATTAAAATAATTAGTATTATATTATTTAATTTCTATTACATTATATATAATAATAAAGTATACTTTTTTTGTCCATGTGTAAAAAAATAATAATAAAATGATTATTACTTTTGTACATGATTTTCATAATTAAAATAATTGTAAGTTTCAATTATAACTTAAAAAATAATATAAAATTGAAATGAATTAAAAAAATAAAATATAGAAATGAAATATGAATTTATGTCCAATCTAAAAAAATATTAACTAACCCTAAACCCTAAAAATATTATTTACAAATAAAAAACTATTTCTTATAAAGAATTTAATTTTTAAACACTAATAACTATCTACAATAATTATTAATTTTTATCTACAATAATTATTAATTTTTATCTACAATAATTATTAATTTTGTACATATTTTAGTTAATTAAAATAATTTAAAGTTTTATTTATAAATAAAATAAAAAAATATAAAATTCAAAAAATTAATTAAATATAATTTTAAATATAAGTATAATTTTATCATTTTCTATCATTTTCTTCTCTAAACCTTGACTGTGTTTTTAATTACTACAACCTTTTTTATAATTTTTTAATTATAAGATTATAAATTATGTATAACCTAACAAAAGAAACACTAAACATTATTATTATTACTATTTTTAAAATACGTATTCATATCTATAATTTCAATTCATCCGTAACAAAATAAATATTCATATTTCAATATAATCTTTCCTTCTAATACATAATTACACAAACAACTTATCACAATAATTAATTTACTAATATAATTAATAAATTTCTCCTAAATATTCAGATCTAAAATTACAAAGTAATTAACATCAATAATTATTTTCAAATAATTTAAACAAATTCAATTACAAAGAAAATTTAAACATAAATCTGAAAACTATGAACATAATCGATTATCAGTTCCCTTCAAAAAGCCACATTATCGATTATCCACAGACATAATCGATTATGCTTGTAGTGCAAAAACTAACATAATCGATTATGTTAGTTTTATAATCAATTATGGTCAAAATAACACATGACCCATAATCGATTATGGTTGCCAAAAATTTCCAGATAGCCGATTATGTGAGCAAACATGAAACTGAAATAATCGATTAGGTTCAAACTGAAATAAAAAAAACGTAACCCAGGGCACACATGAACCACCAAACTCACTCTCCTACCTCTATTCTCACTGAAGACCCTCTCCAAGCACTATATCAATGCAACTCTTTCTCTGTCAAGGCTAGCCAGATGTATATATGGTGTAGATATGGTGGTCTTCGAAGTGGTGTAGATATGGTGGTCTTTGAAGGCACTTAGATAATGGTTCATCATGGCAGAAAGAGTTACTGTGCGTAACGTGAATAAGGGGCAGCATGGTAAATGAAGGAATCCTACGTGGCTTTCCACCCTTCTCACCCTCCTATCTCCTCATATCACAGATGAACCAAAAACCACTCTCCTTTCCACTCACCCTCACCCTCACCCTCACCCATCTACAGATCCAAACGGGGGTGGCACCCAACATCCGTCTGCGCCTACAGTGTCACCCCCAAAAGCAAACAAGCCCTAAGGGTGGATTTTTTAAGGTTATCGTTGTCTAAAATATTTTCATCATTCGGGAAAAATCGAAGTTCTCATTTTATTGAACATGGGACTTCGTCCAGTATCATACTTGGCTGAGGTTTATGATAACCTTCAAAGATAAGAATGTCTTTAAAGTCTTAGATCTCCTTCCGAAAAGATTACCCACTCAAAAGGTACTTTCAATTTATCTTTCCCCTCAATGGGTGAATTTGATTGGTATGTTTCGATTGTATTCTCAGTAGGTGTTAATTTTGTTGAATGATTTCTTGCTTTTTAGGCATCATGGATCAAACAACACTTAACTTCATGCAGGGATTGAAGGGTCGATTGGGTGACAAGAGCTCAAATGACGTAATTGACTCCTTTGCTCCAAAGGAGTGACCTTCTTCTATCGCTAACATTAACCTTGCACCTCCTTCAATTCACAAAAAAAAAACACAAGAGGAATGAGAGGTCCAAGAAGCATTATTCTTCGAGAAGGTCCCCTAAGAGGTCTCAACCTTTTTCTTTCTTATGTTAGGACCAATGTTGTTGTACCCCTACTCGACAAGGGAGGACTAAACACTTTTCAAAGGTGTGAATATATATCTAACAACTGCCAAAAAGGAGGTACTACTCTTTGATTCGTTTGAGGAACTCATGGTTGTGTGCTTAGAGATGCAAATTTGAATCGTGGTATTTACTCAGATTCTTGGTTCCAAGTTCTCCAAGGGTTCAACTTTTGAGATAAAAAGTTGTAATAACAAGGATAAAAAGAAGCCTCATCTTGGACAAAAAGGAAAAGTTATTGATTCTAACATAAAAAACTTATTAGTTAAGATGAAGGAATTGAAGAAAAATATTATTGAAATGACCTTGGCTAAAGAGGAGTCCACCTCTCAAAAAGTCAAGGTCGAGGAGGAGCTATCGACATTTAAAGGGTATGTTCTTAGGATTCATGTCAAGGGCTTCAACCAAGATATTCGTTAACCAATCATTAAGTATGGTATTCCGATGGCAGAGGGACAATTTGATGTTGGCAATGATGTATATCGGGGACAACTAATACTTATTGAAGACACCAACTTCTACTGAAATCATGGCATGGATTTGTATGTCAAACTAAAGAGAGATTCTTGTGTTGTCGATTTAAGTGTGCACATGTATGCTCATAAGACCTCAAACAACTTTTTTGTCCACTTCCCTTTAATGACCCTAATCATTTTTTCAACTTGTTCAAAATACCTTGTTGGTGACCTCACTTGACCATTGGTTTTGAGGGGGCTCTATCGAGTTGGTGATGTGATGAATTTCAAGACCTTTATAAAACTCGATTAGACCTTGGTCGACAAACTGTTGTCCATTATTAGTGATTATTGAATGAGGTATGGCATATCAACATATGATATACTTCCATACAAATCTCTAGACATTTTTTGTCGAGATGGAATCTAGAGGTTTTGCCTCAAGCCATTAAGTGAAATAGTCAATTCCTATCAACAAAAACTTACATTGTCTTTTGTCGAGAGGAAAGAACCCTACTATGTTCATTCATCATGTTTAAAAGGTCACGGGGAAGGGATGTGGTGTACTGTCTCGAGCTTAACGTGTACCAGATTTTTGTGCTTCTGACACTTTACACATTTTTTCACATACTTGGCGTAATCGTTTTGAATAGTAGGTTCGTAGTAGTCTGCTCTAAGGACTTTGGTTTATATAGTTCTTCCTACATATTACAAATTGCATACTCCTCATTGTTACTCTTCCATGATGTACTTGGCTTGGCCTTTCGTCACACATTTTAGCAGGGACCGAGAATAGCTTATTTTGAATAGGTCGTGGCCAATAAGCATATATCATGCGCACTTATATCTTATCAGTTTTTCCTTGAGTTCGGTGCATATGCTTCTACTAAATTATTATATGAAGGCCATCCATGTTTTATCTCAAGAGGTTGAGAAGCATTCGACTTGGTCTATGATTGATACCATAATCGTTTGTTGAATGATTGATTGGTGGTGACTTTTCTTCTTGCTGTTCACCAATTTGGACAATAAGTAGGCATAAATGTGTCTTTGCATCGGGGGCTCCAATGGAATTTAGAGTCATTTTTAGTAGTTGAATGATTGGTTTTGTCTTCGTGAGAAGTTTTGATAAAACCCAAGATAGTATAGAGAGTCTTTCAATGAGTCTTTGCACCTCTTTCATGTTTTTGGGGATTATCATCTCAATGATAGTTCGACATTTGTTGGGATTAGTTTTTGTGCCTTTATGATTGAGCATGAAACCAAAGAATTTTCCGCTCTCCACCCTAAATACACACTTCTTGGGATTCAATCTACTGTTATTTTAAGCACGACGAACACTTTACCGAGATCCTCCACATGCAAGATTTAGACTTAACAACCATGTCATCCATATATACTTTGACATTTTGTCTGATAAGACCCTTGAAGACCTTGTTCATTACTTTTCGATAAGTTACTTTGGCATTCTTAAGGTCGAAGAGGATGACTTCGTAAAAGTAATTCACATCATCCATCATAAAAGTCATATTCTCCTTGTCTCTTTGATGAATGTAAATCTAATTATATCAGTGTGTCCAGAAAGCTTAAAATTTTTTGTTTGATCGTCCCATTGACAAATTGGTGTATGCTCGATAAAGCATAATTATCCTTTAAACACACCTTATTAAGGTTAGTATAATTTGTCATTTGTTTTTTTTTTACCATAAGTGCATTTGTGAGTCACATTATTTATTGAGATTTTCAGTTTTACAAATTTATTTACTTATTTTGAAAATATTTTTGTTGTTGTACGAGCTTGCTATATTCATGTTATTTTAAATTTACCTTTTATTTGTATAAAATTAATCAATTACATTTTATGGATCACATTAAAAAATCCTAGAACAATTGAGATACGGGTATCGAACCACGAACATTCCGCATGCGAAAAAGTAACACTACCACCAAACCAGCATACTCTGTAACATAGTTGTTGTAAACTTTTTCTATATAACCATTAAAAAATTGAGTATTTATGTATTGTTGTTCCCTGCAGAATTGAAAGAAAGAAAGAAAGAATTGAAGCGAGGGAAGTGTTCCCGCCATGGCCATGGGAATGGAACGAGTGCAGTGTAGCTATGGCTCTCTGGTCAATGCTCTCTCTCTCTCTCTCTCTGATTCATTTGTATTGTGATCTTGATGATGAATGTGTTGATTTGATTTCAATGGAAGCAGGACGAAACGTTCAAAATTAGGAAAGAGATGTTTCACGGCCAACAGTACAGCCATATTTACTTCGCACGCCTTCATTTGATGCGAACTCTGTTGTATTCTCTCGTTCCTCATTGGAAACCTAATTTTCCCGGTACCCTACTCCTTGCTTTTTCTACTATAACATCCACTTAGGGTAATATAATACTATCATATTTGTGTGTGTTTCTTTGAGGTTTCAAATAACTGCTTACCGGTTTCTGTTTCCAACAGTGTGCACGGTGCTGGAATTGGAGGAGGGCAAGGAATGTGTCATTGTTGGAACCCTCTACAAACACATGAAGCTCAAACCTTGTATACTTGACGAGTATTCTAAGCAGGTTCCTTTCTGTCTATACTTCATGGGTATCCCCAATATTGCATGTGTGTTTTTTAAATTTTAAGTAAATTGTAAAAATATAATTAGAAAATATTACAGAGAATATTAAGAGTGAATTGTGAGTGCATTGACAGTGTAAATGTTTTTTACATGTTCATTCAATCTCAGATTGACAGTGTAAATGTTTTTTACATGTTCAATCAATCTCAGATCGACATGTATGATAATTTGTTGACCTTTAAACTTCCGGTCTTAAAAGTCGTATCAATGTGGATATCTAACTAGTTCACAGCGTCAACATAGAAATTAAGTTTGAATGTCGGAAAATCTCAAAAAATAGTTTACTTGTGTTGTCAATGATTTGTAAATGTGTCCTTTATGCGCAATGTAAGCTGTAGGAATTCGTGTATTTGTTGAGGAGATGCAGAGAAGCAAAAGTGTTTTCTGGTTGAATTGCTAATGAAAGAGGAGAAAAAAATATTTATTTGGTTTAATATGGAAGCTTTTAGGTTGTGTTGTGTTATGGTACTTTGAAGAGTATATAGGTCTCGAGAGAGTGAGGACTTGCATTCGTTATATAAGGATGAATTGTGTGCTTTCTTTTATGAAATTTGATAATAATGTGCCGTGGTGCTGTATTTCACTACTTTTCTGCTGATAATATGCAGAAATCAGTGGTTCCACTTGTCAAGCCACATAACTTCATGGACTCGGATGATTACCTAGTTTTGGAAGATGAAAGTGGGCGGGTTAAACTCAGTGGAAATATCATTCCGCCCTCTGAATATGTAACAGGTCTATATGATGAACAACTTATCCTGATTTAGTAAAATAGATTTTGTTATAAGAAGGCAATTATGAAACATGTGCATGTTAATTCCAAAACACTAAGTTTAGTTTTTATAACTTCTTTATTTTTCCTTCTTTCTGTTTGGATGGCTTTGTTTTCAGATTTGTTTAATATATGAGGTATCTAGGAATAATACATCTGGCTACTTTATAGCAATGCAACTTGCCTTCTGTACAAAGGACTGTCATTTGAAACATGACAATTTTATACTTACATTATCTGCAACAGGAATTGTGGTTGCTTTACTTGGAAAGGAAAGTGGGGCAGGTGACTTTTTGGTTCAGGATGTACTGGATGCTGGCTTACCCCCACAGATAGAATTTCCTCTTAAATCAGGTACCTCTTGTATATCCCTTGCATTTTATAACCCAATAAAGCATGCCCTTGACATTTATGGGATTTTTTCCCAGACCTTAGCTACACATTGTAGATTATGATTTCCCATTTGAGGACGGAAGAATATTTGGGGAATTGGCATCCCACTTTCCTGCATAAAGTGATGTTTCTGTTATCTGTTTAGTATTTGGTCAGAAGGATTTGTGCTGTTTGAAAATTTTATTATTCATAGTCTGCAATCATAAATGATCTTCTGTTTCCTTTTTCTTATCATAGTCTCTTTCTATTTGATTTCATAAGATTTTAGTTGTATTTGCTGGAGTTAACGGAACTAGTTTCTTATCTTTTTATATGGTCAAACTTTGGAAAGTTACCCAATTCAAATATGCTGCCTGTTCTATGCTTCTCCTGCTTGTCTTAATGCAGAGATAATGAGCAACAAACTTGCCATTTTATCCTTTTAACTTTACATATTTGATCATCCATACTTCAATATTTCTTATTAAAATTTCAAATTTTAATGAGAATATTGTCTTGAATTTTCTTTTATTTGTCTTTTACAGGGGAAGACAAATACGTTGTTCTTGTGTCAGGTTTAAGGGTTGGGAGCAGCACCTCTAATCCTCTTCAATTTCAGCTTCTCGTTGATCATATCACAGGGCATTTAGGAGATGAGAAGGTTTGTCCTGTTTTTCTCTCAACTTCTCAAGTTGATAATTATGCACCATTACATTTTAACTAATAAAAAGTGTCAAATTACACAGGAGCAAAGTATTGCGTCAAAAATTGTTCAAGTTGTCTTTGCTGGAAATCTAGTTGAGATACCTCAGAGACTTCTTAACGGACAGGTATTTACGTTCCTGTATAGGGTGAGAGAGATAGGAAAACAAAAGGATTTTAGAGAGAAATCGTTATTTCTGCATATACCATTTACTACTTACATGAGCTTTACTGTGGAAGGAGAGATCTGATTTATTACAGGAAAAGAATAGTATAACTATGTGACAATGTGTGGTTATACAAAAGTAACATAATAGAGTAATATGCTCCACTAATATCTTAACAGTGTCACTGACAAGTTTCTTTAATGATTATGCATTTTTTTCAACTATTTGGTTTCCTATGCCAATATGTCTTTGCTTAACAAGTTTAAACAATGTATTCAATATAATTCAATAGTTTTACCTTTTTCTTCTTCTAATAAAGTAAAAACCTTTGTTTCATGGACCAAAATATGATCACCCACTCTTCTATTGTAATTTGTATTGTATAATCACCTATTAGTTTTCTCTGGTATCTGAATTCCTTGATTGCACTTGCTCTCTCATATTTGATTTAGTTGCTAAGGCGGGTAGGTACAGTTGCCATAGTAATTCACTTTTGTGGAGGAATATTACAGAATCATCTGATTTGTGTTAATGAATAATTAGATGAGAAGAACTAAGTTATCCTGCCACTTCTTAACATCTTAGAGTTGCATTTTAGATTCACGCACTTTGGTTGATTATATAAAGTCTTGATTGACATCAGGTTGCTATAGCACCCATTGCTTGCAAAACAGTTAATTGAGCTGATTACAGTAAATAATACAACCAGTTTTCTGGCGTTTAATCTGTAATTTATGATGGGATTTATTGGCCTTTTCATCAATATTTGTAGAATTTGGCTTCAAAGGATCTTGCAATAATGTCTGAGCCAATAAGGGAGCTAGACATTCTGTTGAGTCAGGTTTGTTTCATTACATTCATTCTTATATTGTACTCCTTGTTTTTCTCAATAATTTGCCTAACTTTTACTTGCTTTTTCAGATAGCTGCTGGTTTGCCTTTGGATATCATGCCAGGACACAGTGACCCTGCTAATTTCTCATTGCCACAACAGGTTCTTATATTTTTCTTTCAAGGGTTGAGTCCAGATTCTCTGCTGGGTTTTTAGTGTTGTTCCTCTACTGTGCCTTCAAAATACACTGATTTTGATATATTAAAAAAGTTTTTAATATATTTTAATATATCAAAATCTGTGTATTTTGAAGACACGGTAGAAGGACAACACCAAAATCCCAGCAGAGAATCCAAATTCTTCAATTGTTATATAGGTCATATTAACATGTGCTGTTTTTCTTTGCTACTAAAATCATCACTTGCAGTCATTGCATGGATGCCTTTTCCCTGGGTCTTCTGCATACAATACTTTTAGATCTTGTACAAATCCTCATTGTTTTGAGCTTGATAATGTCAGGTAAATAGTATATTCTCAATATTATTGTCTTTGTTGCTAAAAGCATTATACATTGAACATGATCCCGCACTGCTTCCAGGTTTATTGGGACATCGGGTCAAAATGTAGATGATCTTGAGAAATATTCGGATGCAAAAGATAAACTTGAATTCATGGAAAGGACATTAAGGTGGAGGCATTTAGCACCCACTGCACCTAATACTCTTGGTATGCTCATTATGTATGCCTCAATGCTTTTACGCCTTATTTATTATCAATAATCCTTTTTTTTTTCTGCTTAGCTCAGCCAATTTTTTTCTGGAGGTTGAACATTTGTTATATATATTACCTGCTATTTCTGAAGAAACATAGTTGTTCTCCCAAAACATAAAAATGATTTATTCTGACTTCTGTTACTAAACTGTTGCCTTCCAGGGTGCTTTCCTTATACTGAGAGGGATCCTTTCTTCATTGAGAGCTGTCCTCACGTTTACTTTGTTGGAAATCAAGATAAATTTGAAACTCGGATCGTAAAGGGTATTTTTATTCTAAAATCATTATTGCAGTTGCCGAATTAAAAGTTACTTTGTTTCTGTTTTGCATTAACTATAATATCCCTTCCCTAAAACTTTAATTAATTTTTGCATGATGATTGCAGGATCAGAAGGGCAGTTAGTGAGACTAATATGTGTTCCTAAATTCAGTGAAACTGGAATTGCTGTTATGGTGAGCTCCAAATCTTGCAGTCTTCATTTTAACTTAGATATGGTCTTTTAATACTTGTATAAATATATTACTCCATTAGCACATCAGTAACATGTCTCTGTTTTGGTGCTAAAGTAACGGATTGTTGTCCCTGTGAACGTACAAACGAGACTCAACTTAGGTATTTCATTGCAGTCAGTTAAAAATTTAGAATGGGTTTCTTTAAATGATTAATAAGCTAAAAATATGGTTCCTAGCTAGAATTTCAATGTTGTCTTTCTCGCTGCTTTTCTCCCTTCTATTATATAATGGAGAAATTTTAAAATGTTCAATTAAAAGAAAGAATATCAAAAAATTATGTTTTTACTATTTTGACAAAACTTTCTATAGATATAGGGTTCTCTTTTAAGAAAATCATGAAAGGTTTGGTCTTGGTATGTGCTAGAGATAACTGGGTGTTTCCAATTATTTTGGTTACGGATTGGTCACGCGAGACAAACAGGTTTTGGTATGTAGATTGTCTTTTATCTACTAGTCCTCCAAGCCCCAGCTATACGATGGTTGATATAGTTTCCAGTTGGGTTGAAGGTGATGCTTGTAAATCTGTAATTTTGAAATTTAATGAATAAAGTATGAAGCCCTGTTGCAATCTTTTTAGCTCCTCGTGTTATTTACTTTGTTAATATGCCAGGAACTTTACTGACCTAGTTAGGTATCTCTTGCCTTCTCTAAGAAGGTAGAAGTTTTAGTTCGATACTACTTGGTTGCCACTGATGCAATCCTAGAAGGATCTATATTTGATGAAAAGATGTAGTTAAGAGCAATATTAGTTGAAGGATTACCACTGCTGAAGGTTGTTTTCTCTGCTTAATGTTTGGTTGATATAGTCCTGGTTTCATCTGATGTAATTATTCTTTCCCCTTATGCAGCTTAATCTAAGGGACCTCGAATGTCATGCTCTCAGTTTTGGAACCCAATTCGGCTCATAACAATGCAGAATGAAGTTGCTTTGGTAATTAAATCTGTAAGCTTCCAAATAATACTTGTTATGAAAAGTTATAAAATTTAATTAATGTATAATAATTTTAGTATTAACTAAACCAATGCTAATTTTTAATATTAATTTAATTTTTGCAAGTTTGATTAATTGTAGTTTAATATGAATGAGAAGATTTATCATATTTAAATTTAAATATTTTAATTAAAATAATTTATAATTTTTATTCGTTGTTACGAATATATAACATATTAATCAGTAACTTAGTATATGTTAATTTAAATAAATATTAAAAATATATTATATTAACATCAGTAATTATAATTATAATAATATTCATTTAATCAATACTAACACATGTATTTTTTTACAAAAACTAAAAATTAAAATGTCTTTAATATTATAACAGTCGTCGACTCTAATATTTTTTTAACATATTAATAATTATTAAAATATATTTAATATTATTAAAATCAATTAAGATGACTCTAATATATTTTTTCATATATTTATAATTATTAAAATATATTTAATATAATCAAATATATTTTTTAATATTAAAACACGCTTAATATTACTAAAGTCTATCTAAGTGACTTTAATATCTTTATTTTTAAATGTTTTCTATATATCATTAAAATTTATAATAATTCTATGTATTATATATTATTGAAAAAATATAAATATTTTATTTCGTTAAAGTCGATTTTGCAACTCTTACAATGTCTCCAAAAATGTCTCAAGCATAAATTTTGGAAGTTATCTTTGCGAGCTGTATATAGCATTTTATTATTAAAATAGATTGAAACATATGAATTTAGAAATAGGTTTGTTAATGTGCATGAAAAATTACATGGCACTAGATATTATTTCTTCTTCCAATTGTGAAGAATCAAATAAAATTAAACAAATCGACTTTTTTTTTATGAGGAAAGTTATGGTTTTTATCGGTATTATTATAGTGCTAATTTAAATGTCATTAAAATTAATTTTCTAACTCTCAATTTGGCCCTTGAGTGACTTTTTATTATTGTCAATAAGAACCTTCATTGAAGGGCACACAATCTTCTAAGAAACTATATTTGAATTTAGTATTTAATATTTAGTCAAATATTAACTATAATAATATTAACAATTAATTTGAAACTTTTAAAACTCAAAGAAATTGTATTTGGATTAACTAAATAATGGATTTCCATATCAAATATAAAGTGAAATGGTTGTCACAATTCAAATCAAGAGAATAAAGTGCTAGTAACATGTATAATGTTCATTCAAGAGACCCCATTCTTTTCCTTTGAGTTTGTCATTTCCTTGCTTATATTATCAATCAAATCAAATGCCAACTTGCCATCTACATAATTTCTTTCATTTTGATTTGATTTTTGATACGTTGAATTATACTTTCAACTATATATTTTCAAATTAGTTGAGTTGTAGAAATTTAATCTTCAATCTTAAAGAGTAAATTATGTTTTAGTTGTTGTAACATGTTTTTTTTCCGAAAATGAATAAATTAAATAAAGAAAAATATTTTAAAGAGTTGTTGCTAATATACTTATGAGATAAAGTAACACTTTATAATCTTTATGATAATTGTTAATACTCTTTTTAGGTTAGAGAACATAATGATAAAAAAAATTTATCAGTAAAAAATTAATGAATTAAAAGAGATACTTAATATTATTTCAATCCTTATACAAATATAAAAAAATCTCACCACCTAACTTACAATTTTAAAAGAGCATTACAAACACCAAAATTAGTTAATAGCAAAGCAAACAAAACCAAACCAAAAGCACATATCAATTATGTATATGGAGACCTTATTGAGCACAACCACCTCTGCCCTTTCAAAGCATAATTATGCAGCAAAACCAATCCTATGAAACCTTTCCAGGTGCACCCTTAATTTAGAAATTCAAAGGATATTGCTAAACACATTGAAACAATGACAAATACATGACAAAAAATTGCACTAAAAGCATGCATATGCTTTGCTACCACATGCAGGATAAAGATCAAGTTCATATATATAGAACTCAATATCCTCTCGATTTATGTTTTTCTATTACCCTATTGCTATCAAATTAATGTACACAATACTAAAGAAATTATCCTTTCATTCCCTTCACACGATTTATTAGAACCAACTTAACTCTAAAAGGCAAAAGATAGGTTCTCTTTTCTAGACTAATATATTTGTAATAATTATACAAATCATAATTAAACATCTGATCATATAAAGCAATTTCAATTCGCTCTACCAAATCTAAATAAGATATTTACTAATTTGTTAGAGGCTTCACTGGTGATTCCCAATTCAAGACAATTTCTTTATACTAACTTGTCTAGATGTGAAGTCCCTTCTCCTCTTCATTAGAATTCATACTATAGTCAATCTTACATTTATAATGTATATCATAGGAACAAAATCATAGTAATTCTAAAGCAAGTAAAATCAATAACCAAAACTCATAGTAGCAACTATGGAAGAAACCAAAATTGTTACCTATCTTTTACAAGCGAAGTTAGAGAGTTGTATAAATGGTAAAAAAGGTTAAGTTAAATAATAAAATCTATGCAAGTTCTATTCTTACAAGAGCATAAACAAAAATCACAAAACTAACACCGCAATTGAGAGATTACACACTTGATTTAACACATGGACAGTGAACAAAACCATTAGAGACTTTAATCTAATAACCCTAGCATCAATGAGATCTACAAATTTGAATATTTTAATATGAAAATCATAAGATTAAACAAGATAGGGAATTATATAATAAAAGGAAAAGTGAATTCATGAAGAAAAATCTAGATTCAAAGTGAAATTCAAAAAAATGCTAGAAGGTTCAATTTATAAATATAAAGGTATGAATCCATTAAGAAAAAAAGAAAAGAGATAAGAGTTTTGGATTTACTTGTGGAGATGAAACTTCTCAAAAGAGGAACTTCAATGGAGATGAAGCTGAAAAAATTGAGGTTTGATGAAATTTCGGGAAGAGAATAGAAAGTGAAAATGCTTTTACTATGATGTGAGAATCATTGTGAAATATAACTATACATGATTATGCTTTATAAGTTAATTGAATGTTTGGTCGATTAAATCAAGTATTCTGTTTTTTATGGAACTGAATTAGTTTTTGTTTAATCGACTAAGTTAAATCGCAAGTAAAATATTTACTATATTTTAATTTATTAATAAACTTGATATTAATTTATTAAATTTTTTAATGCTCAGAAAATTGCATATGATTTTTGAATAATCACTATGTAGAACTGGAAACTTGAAAAGGAAGATGATTACTTCTTGCATTTTCATGTCAATTTTGATGAACTTCAAATGAGAATAATCTTTCAAAGATATGGTAAAGTGCTAGACGTATTTATTTAAGGAAGATTAAATAGAAATGGTAAACACTTCGGATTTCTCATATTCGTCGAAGTTTGAGATGCAACAAAACTAGAGTATCAACTTGAAGAAATCAAAATAGGGAATGTCAAAATTCATGTAAACCACCTCAATATAGAAGGAATGAAAAAGTGATACATAGCCAAAAAGAAAAATAACAAACAAAAAAAAGTATGAAAAGAGTTGAAAAGGAGTTCAACTATGCACAAGTGGTACAAGGAGGCAAGAATGATGTCAAAACAAAGTATGGATGTTATCGGTTGGAGTTCTGGACAAAAGATCGAGAAAAAGAATGGATGAAAAGAAGTATGATGGGAAGTGTAAATAACGTAACAAAAATAGAAGAACTAAAGAACAACTTCATTTTGGTCATTGCTATTTCAATTTAATACAATTATTGCATTTTTTAGGGTTTTTTTTTTGTATGTAATTGCAAGTGTTATATAGTACCTTGAAACTTTTGATTGAGTTTAGAAGAAATGGGAACTATACAAATGGATGTTTTGTAGAATTGAGATTTTTGTAATCATCATTTGTTTCTTGTTTACTTTTTATATAAGGTTGAAACGCCCATAATGTTTTGTTATTTAATATATTTTTTTTGTTGCAGATACAATAAAAGAAACAACTTCATTCTCTAAAGTTTGTAATCCATTAAAATCATATTTTTAGGAGATAATATGTGCTCCTTACAAGAGAAGAAGGTTGAAACATGAAAGAAACAATAGTAACGAATGTGAAATATTTTTTTTTAACGAATGTGAAATGATTTGAAACAATATTTCTTATAATAACTCCATGACCCAAAAAATTCATGATAAAAAATCATTTGAATAAGAAGTAGACTTATATAAAGTGAATCATGCTTTGAAAAGATTTTGGTAACGATCCAATGATGACAGCTCATGAAAAAACTGAAAATTGTAATGTATTCAAAATTGAAATATAAATAAAAAATTATAAAAGTAAAATTTAATAGGAATTTAAAATTCAACAAAACTTATAAAAGTTGTTTAAAAATAACTAAAATGATGAGACACATTTAAATTAAAATAAAATCTTATAAAATTTCTCAAAAGTTTTACATTAAAAATATTATAATATCAATGGGCACTGAAAATCCTCTCCATCGACCTATATTTATGTATATGGGTGAATTCGACTTAATTCGTTTTAAATTTCTCAAGAAGTGCAATAATAGGTTTGATCTAATATAATATTGGGTTGAAAATTTTAATACAACCGTATGATAGTGGTTGAATATTGGCCCAACAAATCTTTTGAAAATAAAAAATTAAAAAAATATCAACCAACTAATATATATATATATATATATATATAACTAATTAAATATTAATTTTAAAACTATTTATTATATAAAAATTAATTTAAAGATTAATAATTTTTTAATTTATAAAATAATAATTAATTATTTTTTCTCTTTACACTTTGTTTATTTTTTTTTAATGATCAATCTAACTTATTTTTTTAAATTATTGAATTAGTGAGTGATGTAGATAAACAGAAAAGGAAAGAAGGAAGAGGGATGATAAAGATAAGAAGAAAACATTCTACAATGGATTGTTTATATTTTATACTCTTAAAAGGTAACACGCTAATGCCTGGAATCACATGCTTGACCATTATTAGTTTTTGATGAAAATTTTAGTGAGGGATTTAAGAGTTGAGTGAGGACTATGAGAGATGGGGGAGTCGAGTATGTAGTCAGGGTGGAAATCCAAATCAAGAGTGGGATCCCTACACTCAGGGAACATTTCTACATCTAAGTTAACCCTTAATTCAGTAGCTATTTGTGACAGTGATATTATTCATTGTAATAATAGATTTTGGAATGTTGTGAATATAGTTGAACTAATCAAATTATGGAAGCTAGGTAAACAAAAATTATGGAAGCTAGGTAAACATATAGGGATAACTTGTTGTGGGGAGGAGCAAGAGGTAGTCAAAGAGTTAGAATGTATGGAAGAGAGTGATCCTGAGGTTGTGAAGAGGTATGAGGAGGATAACAAAAATGAGTTTTTATAATAATTATACATTTGAATATTAGAGGCTTAGGGGCACTAAATCTAGGTATCTAAGACAAATAATTGTTAATGAGGGAGCGGAAATAATGTGCTTACAAGAAACAAAAACAATTGCTTTTTCAGATGTTGTGTTTTTCTTTGTGGGGGAATAATAAAGTTGGATGGATACATAATGAAGGTGTAAATGGAGTTGAGAGTACGTTAACTATGTGGCATAAAGAAGCCTTCTATTGTGACAATCATGTGGTGGGAAAGGGCTTCATTGTAATTTTCGGTCAGTACCTCAAATCTAAAACGAAGTGTGTTATGGTCAATGTGTATGCATAGTGCAATTTGAGTGAAAATGTTGCTTTATGGGAGAAATTATCTAACATCAAATCTGCACATCAAAATTTGGTTTGGTGTTTCTGTGGTGATTTTAATGCAGTTAGATGTGTAAACGAAAGGAAAGGTGTCAGAGTAAGGGGTAGCCAAACGAGTGAGATCAGCGGTTTTATAATGTCATTGAAAGAAATTTTTTGTTGGAACTACCAATTGTTGGCAAGAAGTATACATGGTACAAGTCGAATGGCCCAACAAAGAGCAAATTAGAAAGAGTGTTAGTATTCGATGAATGGTTCCAAAAATGGTCAATGTGAAAAAAAATATGTACAACCGAGAAAGGTTTCGGACCACAGTGCTATAGTGGTGAAATATTTTGTTAAGGATTGGGGTCTAAGGCCTTTTAGGACCATTTATGCATGGCATATGGAGAATGACTTCAAGGATCTGGTGAAAGATAAATGAAATTCTTACTCTATCCAAGGAAATGGCATGACGAAACTCAAAGATAAGTTGAATTCTAAAGGCTAGTCTTAAAGTTGGAACCGTGATGTGTTTGGGTATTTGGACACAAATAAGAGGAAGATTCTGAAGCAAATAGAGGATCTTGATATCCAAGATGATCATAGCAAGCTTGAGGGAAGCACTAGGTGGAAAAGAATGGACCTTGTCAGTCAATTGAGGGTGACTAACAAAAAACTAGATTCTCTTTTCAGGTAAAAGGCTATAGCAAATTGGCTTAAGCATGGGGATTCCAACTCAAAATATTATCACTCTATAATTAGATGGAGAAGACTAAGAAATGAAGTCAAAGGAGTTGAAGTTGGGGGTCAATGGAGTGAGGAACATAAAGTAGTTCGAAGAGAAGCGAAAAAATTATTCGAAGATAGATTTATGGCTACACACGACTTTGGGATTAGACTTGGAGTTGTAGAGTTTAAATCACTATCCCTGGAGGATAGCTTAAGTTTGATCTCCAATTCTTAGAGGAAGAAGTAAGGGAAGCAGTCTAGCAATGCAAAGGATCAAAAAGTGTTGGCTTATATGGGTTTAACTTTAACTTCATCAATAATAGTTGGGATGTTCTTAAACATGATATTGTAGTAGTTGTGCATCATTTCCAGAAAACGGGTAATATTCCAAAAGACTGTAATGCATCATTTATAACTTTAGTACCTAAAATGCATGACCCCACAGATCTCGACCAATATAGACCAATCTCCTTAGTTGGTGCCTTATATAAGATCATTTCGAAGGTGTTATCTTGCAGAATTAAGAATGTTCTCCCTTTGGTAATTGATGAAAGTCAACCAACATTCATAAAGGATGGAGGGATGTTAGCTAGTGTTCTAGTGGCCAATGAGGTTGTAGAGGAGCTCGTGAGGTATAGGAGGAGTGATCTATGCATAAAGGTGGACTATGAAAAGACGTACAATTCAATTTGGTGGGACTTCTTATTTGATATACTACAAAGATTGGGCTTACATAGTAAGTGGATTAGAGGATGCATAGAATCTGCATCAATCTCAATATTGCTTAATGGAGGGCTCATTGCGGAATTTAAACCAACGAGAGGGTTGAGGCAAAGAGATCCTTTAACTCCGTTCCTATTTATTGTTGTAGTTGAAGACTTGGCTAGGTTAGTAAGACAAGCATTAAAGGCCAATATGCTTAAAGATGTGAAGGTTGGTAGGCATGAGGCAGAGTCATGTATGCTTGCTGATGACACTCTCTTTCTATGTGAAGCTACCTTCTATAATGTTCTCACTATGAAAGTCCTCCTTAGGTGTTACGAGCTTGCTCTGGGTTGAAAATCAACTTCCATAAATCAAAGTTGGCAAGTATAAATGTTGAAAGAAACACTTTTGTTTGTTATGCAAAGTCTTTAAATTGCACACAAATGAGGGTACCTTTTAAATATCTGGGGTTAGAAGTGGGTAGTAACCCAAGGAAGAAGTAATTTTGGGAGCCAATTTTGATCAAAATAAGTGCTAGACTTAGTGTTTGGAAGGGGAGATTTTTGTCTTTGGCAGGAAGAATATGCTTAGTCAAGTCGGTGTTCACAACGCTACCTCTCTTATGCTTGTCCTTTTTTAAAGCTCGGAATCGGTGTGTAAAAGATCATTAGTATTCAAAGGAGTTTCCTCTGGGGTTGGGGGAAGGCTAGCAAATCTATATCATGGGTAAGCTGGGAGAACTTGTGTAAACCTAAGGAGGAGGGAGGGTTGTGAATTAAAGATATCCGAAAGTTTAATGGTGCTCTTCTGGCCAAATGGAAATGACATCTTTTGAGTGAAGAAAAAGGGAAGTGAAAATAGTTATTGTTATCAAAATATGGCATGGAATTAGGTCATAGTCAACCCCAAATGAAACTTCAATCTTGGTGGTGGAGAGACTTATCTAAAGTATGTGATGAGGGAACAAAAGTAGGATGGTTTCAAGGAGTAGGATGGAAAATTGGAGTTGGGGATAAAGCTAGATTTTGGGAGGACGCTTGGGTTGGCAGTAATAACCCCAAAACAATGTTTCCTAGGTTGTATTCAATATATTTGGATCAAGGGAAAAAGGTGGGAGAGGTAGGTGTGTGTGTGATAAGTGTCTAATTTCAGTAATATTTCATATTAAAATATAGGCACTTATGAGGATTTATTGCTAATTTACATATAAAATAATCCTTAATTTATGAATTTATACCTTCTTACATTTTTTATGATCTTTATTTGAATAAGAGTATTTTATTCCCAAATTTGGTGTTAATTGCAGATTTCTAAGAAAGATTGAAGATTTGGATTAAAGAGGAATGATTTGAGCTAAAAAGATAAAGATAGAAGGTCCCAGAATGGAAAAAGATGCAAAGAAAGATTGGGCCTTTTTTATGTTTTATCATTTAGCCCATTAACGCGACACAATAAACAACCTAACCCTAAAAAACTAGGATAAATAGAGGGCTAGAGGCTCAACCTTAGGGTGCCAGATTGAGAGGAAAACACCACAGAGTGAATTGTAACCCAATTGGGAGAATGAAAGGTGATAGAAGTATGTGTGGCTAATTCTACCATTTGGGATTAGGAGTAATCTGCTCAAACTCTTATGTATTGAGGTGATATCTTATATATTAATATTCAGTTTTGGATTGATTATTGGTATTGTTGTTTTACTTTTAATTTTTCGTGACAAATTGAGAATCTTAAATCTGACCGGACGGTATTTTTAGGGTTTGGACCTAAACAACAATACTTAACATATTTGAGTGTTAGGAATAGACTTGAAATGTTAATTGCTATTAATGTCTGAGTTTCGTTCTAAGTTGTTCTTATAATTATGCGAGGGATCGATAGTTAGGGAACATTCTTAAGGATTTTATATGCGAGGAATCGATATAAATGATTTTTATACGGGCATCAATTTCAATTAAAGAACTTAATATTGACATGCTAATCAAAATACATGAGAGTGAGAGACATGAAACCTAATCCCTATTTTTCCAATTGAAACAACTAATTCTTTGTCTGTTTTCTTATTGATCATCGCCAACCCAACCACTTTTAATTGTTTTGTTTTATATTTAGCGATTATTGTACTTGATAATTCATTGTTCCTTGTGGGATCGATATCTGTCCTTAGGGACAATTATTACTTTTGACAAACGCGGTGCACTTGCCGTAAAAAGTCATAAGTGGGAAGAATCAGAATGGCAATGGAGTTTAAGGTGGAGACGTGTCAGGTTCGAGTGGGAATCTATACAAGAAGAAGAAATGCTAAGCTACCTATCTAGGGTCAAATTGAATAGGGAGGTGACAAATTAGGATTGTTCTCTGAGAAATCAACTTATGAATGCTCAGTTAATCATGCCAGAGGCTCTAGTAATGGTATTTTTAAGTAGCTTTGGAAGGTTAAAACACTGTCCAATGTGTTGACTACTACGTGGAGGGTTTTGCTGGATAGAATCCCCACAAGAATGTGCTTAATTAGGAGAAGGGTGATGGTTAATTCACCTACATGTGCGTTGTGCAAAGCTTCGGATGAGTCAACTCAACATTTGTTTTTAGAATGAAAAATTGCACAATGTGTGTGGTTTTTCTTTTACAAATGGATTGACATCCTGTTTGTCCAACATAAAGACTTGAAATGTCACTTTGAGAATTTCCACTTAGCCCATGTTAGTATCAAACAAAATCTGGTATGGAAAGGTCTATGAACGGTTGTCGTGTGGAGTATTTGGGAACAAAGAAATTAAGTTGTCTTTAAGCAAGGGTAAATGATTCGAAAGAAATTTTTCATATGACACAACTTAAATCTTGGTTAGGGATGAAACATAGGATGCACTCCTTTAACTACTCTTTCTCATATTGGTATTTGAACCCTCTCCAATGTATCAAAAGTTATAAGTAATTGGGGAGGGGTAAAGTAAAGATGAGTAGGGTAGAAGAGGTAGTTATTAGGGGTATGTTATATATGTTGAAGCCCATTGCAGGAGTGTAAATCTAGAAGGGCGGGAATGATGATGTTCTATGTATGCAGGTGCAGGTTCATACGGGTGAGGTGTCACCAGAATTTGAGTATTAAAAGTTTCTATTATGAATATTCTCATAGTAGCAAAGCCAATAATGCGAGGCTTGTTACATATGGGTGGCAATGCGGGCTGGCCCGCCCCATATAGGAGCGTCCCGCGCTTGGCCGCAAAATGTGGGTCAGGTTGGCTCGTTCCGCACTAGGAGTGCGGGCTCATTTCACTAGCCCGCCTCGCATAAGAAGTAACACGTGGGCTTGCAGGCCAACCTGCATAAGAATTTTTTTCCTCAAAAATTAAAATTTCATTAATTATAAAAAAATTATTTCTATTACCGAAAAATTAAAATTTTATACATGTTTCAATTCATTTAATTAAGATAAAAATATAAATTCAAAGGGTTATTAGGAGGCTTGATTAAAAATAATTAAACTTTTGTTTTTCATCTTTTTTTTTCCTATATATGTATATAAATGTATAAGAATATATTATCAAAGTTTTGCTACAAAATATTTTAATGAAGATGACTAATTTTTTAACTATCATATTGAAATCTCTTCTTTATATTATTTTTTATTAACAAATTTTAAATATAAGACTTTACTTAAAACTAAATTCATCGTCACTCTTAATACTAACTCTTTTAGATGATTAAAATAAAACATTCATTGTTTTAGTACATTAAATTCAATTTTTTAAAATAAAATAAAGGTCACACTTCAATAATGGGTGAATGAGGTATGATTTTTTTTTTTTACAAAAGAAATTAATAATTAATTTTTTATTTACACGGGCCAGCGGACCAACCTACCCTGCCCTGCTGTTGGCCCACGCGGGCTGCAGGTTATGCAGGGCGTGCCAAAGTGGGTTAGCGGGCTAGATTAGTGAGTCCGCCCCGCATTGTCATCCCTATTGTTGCATATTGTTTTTTTGCATTTTTTTAGGCTGCCTAGACACTCTTTCATTATTCAATAGGAAGCCTAGGTCTTCTTGTGTTGTGGTTATGTTGGGTTCTGATTTTGTATACTAAATGAAGAAGTTTTAGGTTCTTGTATAAGTGTTAGAACACCCTTGAAATGTTCTTTTAAATTTATTCATTCTTTGGTGAAAAAAACTAATTTTAGAAAAAAAAAATAGTTATTATATTGACTAAATTAGATACTATTTTATAGACTACAAAATTATTAATATCTAATATAATTTTTATTATTAATAAAAAATTATAAACTAATTTATAAATTATCTAAAGAATATAAGTTAAAATCTATGTTTGATCATTAACTACTCCTTATTATGTATGTTTGCGAAATCGTTTCACATATAAACAAGAAGTAATATTAGTACAACAAAGTCATATTTTTTTGTTGGCTACTTATATTCAAATTTTATAAAGAAGTTATATTTCTTGTTGCCTATATTTGTTTCGAAGTGAAATTTGTACTCACATTTTGGAGAAATTTATAGTCACTATATGACTTTTGTTGTCTAGAATACGGTGATGACGATTTGTCTATTTGTGTAATTTTTTTTTACATCCGACTATTTTCGTATTTTCATTACCAAATTATATATATTATTTTGGTAAATTTGCCTATTTTCGTACTTTCATTACTAAATTATACTATTTTGGTAATTTTTCCTATGTTGAAGACAGTGGTGAACACATCGGGAATTAGACGGATCTGATTGTTTATATTAAATGATTATGCAAGCACAATCTGCATTTTCACTCAGTGTCAAATGTTTCTATTGAAGAAATAACAAAAGTTTACATTTAATGGATCTAGTATGAGGAAATCTGGGTGCACACAGGATGATTAAGGATTGCTATATTTTGCTTTTGTAAAATATGATGTATCAGAACTTACTGGTACCAAATTTGTATACTCCATCAGATGTTTTGATTTTTTTTTAACCTTTCTCAGACTTAGGAAAGTTAGAGCCACTTGAAAGTCTTTGCAGGTACTACTTGTGATGTGTTGCTGAGAGGAAAAGCTCTTACCAGTAGAGACAAAGCGGTGTGCAGAGGTGCTGAATTGTAGAATAGACTTCTGGGAACGAAGACTATTCATGGGTTGCAGCTAGTCTGATGCCAAACAGTGTATGAGAATGTATAGGTTTCTTGGCTATGTGCATTTCTTTTACATTTTTAGGTTCTTCATGTGTATATAAACTTCTTTGTTATATATGGTTGAAGCATCACATGTTTATTAATTCTTCTTATGAATGTTTATGGTATTATATCTATGATATATATTTGGTATATCAGTGTTTAAGAGTGTTCTATATTCGAGATAATTTTCTTCTGTCATTTTACATTCCCAGTTCCATGATGGTCATCTTTCCATAATATGCAATTTCAAAAGCATCCAGAAGTGGAAAAATTAAATCGACAATGGCCACATAAAAGGCATGTTTCTCATTGATTGAGGGTGTGTCTATATTGGTTACACATCATTTGTGACTAGATGTTGTACCATAATGTTTTGTTTTCCCATTATTGAGTTAGATGTAGTACCTACAAAGAATGACTGAAAAGCAATCTATGAAACGTTTATCTCGTTAATCATTTTCCTACCATAAGAAGTAGGGCCCTTAGAATTTTCTATCCTCTTCATTTCAAACGTTAAAATACCCATACAAGCATTGTAAATGTTGAAGACTTACATATAGAAAAAGGAAAAATAGAACTAGAATAGACCAAAACATTAAAAGCATTCACAATGTTTACTCTCCAACTTCATTTCTAGCTAAATATATACTTCATTGTTGTTCACATGATTTGTTTTGATAAACGTTCAGCTGAATTTTGTAAACTTGTTCTGATTTTCCATTCAATCACTTCATGCAAGTTTTTATGAAATAAATTCTAAGGCATGCACCTAAGATAGAATTTATATATATGGTGCCAAATATCGACTCAAAGTAACGAAAGGTAGTTAAGTGGTAATCATTATGGTTTGAATTTTCCTTTCAACGTCCGTTGTGTGCACCTAATGATTACTACAAATCCTATATTTTTTAGGCCTTTTAGCTAGTTTATGCTTGCAAGTAATGTAACAGTGAAAACTTTATCTTTATCTCCAAGCAAATTATATGTTATTCAAAAGATATACTTTCTCATATATATGCCACCAAGATTCCATGCATTATTCTCTAAAACCAATAGGAAAGAATATACAAGAACTCAAGCATGTTTTCTTTCAATCATTCCCTTCTCACCACCATTTTCTCAGTGCTCACAATCTTTCTTCATCCATCAAATGCTCAACTGAGTTCAACCTTCTACTCCAGCACATGCCCTAACGTGTCTTCCATTGTCCGCAGTGTTATTCAGCAGGCTCTGCAATCTGATACTCGTATTGCTGCCAGCCTAATCCGTCTTCATTTTCATGATTGCTTTGTTAATGTACACGTTTCCAGAAGCATAATTCATTTTTATTTTTTCTCATGCACTGTCAGATATATCAGATAGATATTATTTTTGAGTTTCAGGGATGTGATGGATCCCTTTTGTTAGACCAAGGCGGGAACATAACACTGAGCGAGAAAAATGCAGTCCCCAACAATAATTCAGCTCGTGGCTTTAATGTAGTTGACAACATAAAGACATCTCTTGAAAATTCATGCCCTGGTGTTGTATCTTGTGCTGATATTCTTGCCCTTGCTGCTGAAGCTTCTGTGTCTTTGGTAATTTATTGTTATCAGTTGATATAATCCTCCTTACCTTATCAAATTTCTTGTAATAAATGCATGCGTCTATTACAGTAACAACAAACAAACAAATACCTTTCCCACAAGTTTGACTATATACATGAATCACACGACATTCCACCACAGAAATAAAAAACCAAAACTGCATATTAATATGGTATATATTTGCAGGGAGGAGGACCTTCATGGACGGTACTACTAGGCAGAAGGGACGGTTTGATTGCAAACCAATCTGGTGCTAACTCTTCCATTCCTGCTCCAACTGAAAGCTTGGCCAATATCACAGCAAAATTTTCTGCCGTTGGCCTAAACATAACCGATCTCGTTGCATTATCTGGTAATCGTATCTAGTCTTACTGCCTGCACTCACACAACTTAAATAGCTGAATTCCAACACTTACTCCATTTAACAACAACTTATATCATAAAAGAAGTACTCATTTTCATTGTTTTAACTATTAGAAACAAAGAAAGTGAACCTAATTTTAAAAACTGTTTATTTTGAATACAAGACCTGCCAAATGTTACTTAAATGACAGCTGCTACTGTATCCTGAAAAAATTAAGTTTTTCTATAGATATTATTTAGATCAATAGTTTAATAAGTTTGAACATATAATGAAAGAAATATTGTTTTAACTGCAGTATGTTTATGATCTACATTAATCTCAATGATATCTAAATTTTTTTCCCAGTTATGTTCATATGAAAATTGCTTAATTCCGAATAATCTCAAACATGTGATAACTTCTCAAGAGAAAAAAAAACTCATTTAATTTTATTTGTAAAAAACCAGTAGAAACAGTTAAAAAAGCATGCATGCTTATTAACTACTGCTTGATTTCAAAGGTGCACATACTTTTGGTCGTGCACAGTGCAGATTTTTCAACCAGAGGCTGTTCAACTTCAGTGGCACGGGTAGTCCTGATCCCACGTTGGACTCAAGCTATTTAGCAACCCTGCAGCAAAATTGTCCACAAAATGGAAGCGGAAACACTCTGAACAACCTTGACCCTTCTTCCCCAGACACCTTCGACAACAACTACTTCCAAAATCTTCTCAACAATCGGGGTCTTCTTCAAACAGACCAAGAACTTTTTTCTACTAATGGCTCCGCCACAATGTCCATCGTCAGCAACTTCGCCAGCAACCAATCCGCGTTCTTCGAAGCCTTTGCTCAGTCCATGATTAATATGGGTAATATTAGCCCCTTAACTGGAAGTCAGGGAGAAATCAGATCCGATTGTAAGAAAGTCAATGGAAGCTAAAAAAGAACATGAGTTGTTCTTGACACATTACTCATCATCAACACACACACACACACATATATATATATAACTACATATAAATATAGGTTTGCGTTCTTTGTGTGATGATGTCAGGATATGGTAGGACTTCGAAATCAGTATCTTGTTGGGCTATTGGTTTGTTTGTTTCCTTACATAAAGTGATCTTATAATGAGTTTTTTTAATAAAGGAAAATGTTACTTTTAACAATTGTACCAGTTTATAAATATGATATGCAATGTATTATAAAATTGTTTCATTTTAATAAAAAAAATTATTTCTTTGGTCGTAATCTTCATATCTGCACTCTTTAATAATTTGCATTAGTAAGACTTAGTTTTAGTTGATGTTTGATTCAGCAGTTATTTTAATTTGTTTTTCATGGTCACAAGTGAACTTTACAAAATAAAGTAGGCAGATGCTACCCATTTCGACATTTATGAATCACTTGTGAAATTTATTGCAAAATTTTTCATAAAAGTTGCATGCAAAATTTGTTGTGTTTATATGGTTTTTTTTCTTATTGATTTAAAGTTTCCAAAAAAAATTATTAAATTTGGCAGGGAAAGTCGCATATAGTTCTTTTTGGAAATTTATTTATTATTAATTATTTTTAAAATTACAAAAGGATCTTTATATATTTATCATAAGATTTTCAAACAGTTTTCAAAACTTTAAAAGAAACTCTGCAAAAATGGTCTGTATATATGAAAGTAAAATGAAATTGACTTCTTCATGTGCTTTCTTTTTTTAAGAGAAGATATTTTCGATATATACGTTTCTTATTAATATGGGAGAGTTAAATTTGCGGGAATATGTGGGTATTTTAGCCTTATATTAGGAGAGTTATTTAGCGAAATACATATTCTAAAAAAATTACATTTTGTATGTTGAAAAGGTTTTATTCTTTCTTTATTTTTTTCTCTCTCAAAAAATTAATTTAATATCGTGTGAACTTATGGCTCACATATCAGATATCAAACTATAAGAACATATACTACACTAGATCTTAGTCAAAAGACTTTATTCTTTATGTGCAGTTTATATGGTCTGGGTAGTCAAAGTATCCTCCATTATTAATGTATTATTTTTGTTGATTTAAAAAAAAATACTACTTTGAATTATTCTTTACGATAACTTGGTATTCTTCTTCTTGTTCAAATTTAATTTTCAATTCTAATTCTTTGAGATTCATAGAAATTTGCTTCAGCATTGAAGAACAAATACTCCTATTCCTCTCTAAATTCAACACAAACCCTAAACTTAATAACTTAAATTGAAAATATAATTTAATACACTTGTTATATATGTTTATTGATTAACATGTATGAAATAGGTTTAATAGGGAATGAATCTAACACTTTTTTTTTTATGTTAGGTTAAGGATTATAAGAATTTCAAGATGATTAGGAATTATTTATCTTTAGTGGATGGTTATATGAATCGAATGACACACCATTGATGGAATTGATGATGCCATCATTGTAGACAATGGAGAGGGAAACTTGAGAGGATTTTGTAGAAGTTGTGATATAAAAGTGTTTTACATTCGAGATAAAGTACAACTTCTAGTAGAGTTGTGTAATGGTGAAGAGTAGGTTTTGAGCGAGTTCATGGAAGAGTGATCAAATGAGTTATATTGGTCTCCTTAGAGATTAATTAATAGGTTGAATTGAAACACTATGTTATTTTTTTATTAACAATAAATAAATAAACTAAAATGAATATTTCAATAGTGTTTTAACCCTTATACAAATAAAAAAAATCTCATCACTAAACTTACAATCCAAAAGCATTATAAGGAAACATAAAAAACTTGGAAAAGACTAGACTTTAGCACTCCCACCACTCCACCTGCTAAAAACACTATGTTAATAGGTTGAACTCCCCACATTGCCCTATACCTAAAGTGAAAGGTGTGCTCTACATAATGTTTGTCAAAACTAAATTTCATTTACTAGTTCATGTATAACATACAAATGAAATAATTTTGCAATTAGAGTTTTTGTCTATTCGACTATCGGTATTTAGTTTGAAGTTAGAAACATTTAATCATAGGTATTCATATTGCCTTAGAGAAGATTGTGTGACTATCCAATTGAAAATATTCAATTTCTTTTGTATGCTTAGCATGTGATAGTCAATACTCTTCTTTCCATGTGTTACATTGTTGGTTAATGATGTAAAAAAAATAGTAAATATTTTGTAGTAATTGAACATGACAAGTGAGGTTTACTATCAAGAACCTTGAAAAAATATCATTTCACATATGGATTGATGTTGATGTATCAGTGTTACATACCAATATTTAAATATATATATATATGTAAATATGCATTATGTACAAATATTTCTATATATATAAGCTAAATTACTAACATATAGAATTTTTAACCAGTATACCAAGAAGTTTGTTTTTATACTTAAATCTAATTCAATATTATAATATTTTCATATACATTTAAGTTTCTCCATCATATTGAATACCTACTTGATACCTTCAATTAACATAGTCATTTCTAAATTTTTAACCACTGTACCAAGAAGTTGGTTTTTATACTTAAATTCTAATTCAATATTATAATATTTTCATATACATTTAAGTTTCTCCATATTGAATACCTACTTCAATTAACATAGTCATTTCTAAATTCTTATGACATTTTAAATTAAAAATACAAGAAAATCATTAAATAAAAACTAAATTTTAAAATAAATAATAATTAATTATTATATTAATTAAATTAGAGACTATATTAATATTTAATTTTTATTTTTCTCAATTCTCTCTTTTGACGGAAATTCTTCTCTCTCTTTTACCCTCTTTGTAAAAACAAAAATCATCCCTCCCACTACCAAAGCCATAAACTTGAAGCTTAAGCCTCCACCTTTAGATACCAAGACTCAACATTTTCTGGTTTCTTTTCATCTACTATCCCTCTCGCAAACCCCCTTTTCCACCCTTTCATTTTTGTGATAGGTTTTTATTTTACTTTCATTTAATACAAATATTGATCTTCTTGAAAAAAAATTTCTATTCATGGTTTCATGACAAAAACAATTTATTTGAGATTTTGTTCTTACTCCCTGTTTTGGAACATTGGAAATTTTATTTTTTAAGGAGTTGTATTGCCTTCTTTTAGTTTCTACTTTTGTGTTCCTTTTCTTTCTATAGCATCACATTTCAAACAAATCTTATTGGACTTAGGCTCTGTTTTCTTCCAGCCACGAATTTATAAGAAGCCAAAAAGAACACAAAAATTAAGAAATAAAAAATCAATAAAAACCAGAAAATGAGACAAAAAAAGCTCGATTAAAAACATATAAGTATATATATATATATAACAAACTATTAAAAAAAATATATATATAATATTATATTTTTATATTATTAAATCATTCATATTATATTTATATTATATTATAATAAATAAATATAATTAATTATATAATATAAATAATAATAATAATAATTATTAAAATAATAAAAAATATTAATAAATATATAAAATGATAATTAATATAAAAAAATATTAATAATAAATTTATGAAATAATAACTATAATAAAATAATTATAAATAACAAATAATAATAAAATTAAAATTATTAACTAATTATAAAATTATTATCTTTTATTTAGTTAAAATTAATTTATAATAATACAAGTAAATTAATTATTATATATATTATTTTATAATTTTTTAAAATTTATTATATCTATCAAATCATTAACAAATTTATATAAATTTTCTTTCCATTCTTTATTCTAATTACCTTAATTAAAAAAAAAATCTACTTCATCAAATTTACTTTCTAATCCAAGAAAAATATTTAGGGTGCGTGCATGAAAAGTTGAAAGAGTTCCTTCAAGAGATCAACACCTCGAATTCATATTGGAAGACTTTTAAACAATATTAAGGAACCTTAAGAACTAACAAATCTGAGTATTTGCTGAAAATTTATCTAACTTCACTGATTTAGGGTTCAAGTTCATGTTTTTTATTTTTGAAAGTTTATATTTTCCCTTGAAACCTCATTGTAGTGTTGTAAGCAAAAATAACAACTCAAATTAATTAGAAATATATTTTCTCAAATTAGTTATATATTTGAAGTTTTGTGGTTGTTGTTAACTATTTTATTTTTAAAATCTATTCCATTTGGGTTTTAAACTTGTGAACATTTTTACGGTGGTACTAGATTTGAAGGAGTGTCTTTTTTCCTTTAAAATACACTGAACAAGAAGAAAATGACAACTGAAATATTAAAAAATATATTTTTAGATTTAGTTATAAATTTTTAATTTATGAGTACATTCTACCCTTACTAAAATTTCTAGAATATGACCAGTCTGTTACAGAAAAGTTAGCATTTTTTTTACTAAAAATATGATATCTTATGAAAACATGGCATTTGGAACTTTAAACAATATTTTTTTTCTAGAGTTAATTTTGAATTTTGATATTTTGGAGTTTTTCTTCTAGGATAAAACTTAAAATGATTTTTTTTAATTTGTCTAAATTTTAAGGAAAAGTTATGACTAAACTATAACTTTTGTATGAAAAAAATAGTTAAGGTAAATTGGTACATGTTAAAACTATATTTATATAACTAAATATAATTTCTTAAGATTTTTGTTGTTGCCTAATTTGAAAGTGGCAATTATGAGGAACATTTTAATTTAATTTCAATAACCATTAGATAACTAAATAAGATGATTATTTCATACAAAATATTAAGGTGTTCTAATTGAAATCAAATTAGAACAATTTTTTTTTTGAATTATGATGAATTTTCTAATCAATATATTAGTTTGGGTAACATAACAGTAAAGGAATTACAAGAGATAAGTTTAAGTTTAACAATAATCACTCTTAAAGAATGAGATATCTTTTTTTTTTCAGTGATATTAGAATTAATTAGGAACTCACCAGCTAGAACCATGTATAAAGGATTTTTATAGAATTGGCTATGTTTTTTCAAAACTCTAGAATCTCTACTAAAGTGTTGATTAGTTAAAATATTGATATAATATTGAAATTTAATTTGTACTTTGATGTATGCATTGAGATTACTTGGTTATTTTATAATGAAATTGTATTAGTTATTTTTCTATGGAATTATAATTCTTTATGAGAAAAATGAAAGTGAAATGGGAAGAAAATAACTTCTTTAAGTTAACTATAAATTTTAACATCTTAGTGGTTGTTGTTAGAGAGTTGATATATATTAAAACATTAAACCATCTTAAATTATTGTCTATAATTATTGATGTGTAATTGAACCTAAGTATTATTTTTCTTGTAAAATTGGATGTGGCAGGGATAATTAGATTCAGAAAGAGACAAACACAATTTTTTTTTGTGTGGAATTTGTGATAGAATTTTAAAAATACAGATTGCTTGTAACATATTGATTGAGACAGAAATGTAGTATTCACAATTTTCTGTATTTGGCTACGCATTATTGAACTTGATTGGTATTTCTTGTATTGAAATATAGAAGTTTAGGATTAATTAGGATTTAGAATAAGTTAGCAATTACTCTTGAAGTATTAGTCATAATTTTATAAAAAAATTATACTTTTTAATAAAAAATAATATTATATGCAGTATTTAGGGTATTTCATCATCAATCTATATACGCTATATATAAATTTCTAGAAGATGTTAGATATTCTATATAACAATTTTCATCATCAATCTAATAGTTCCAAATATCTTGGGATAAGGTTGTGGAAGAGGTTGATTTATGTAATAATTGAAATGTGGCAAGATCATGATAGATTTGTGATATTAACTTGGTGAAAATTATCTACAACATTTATAAATAATTATTTTTACTTTTCAGTGGTATTCACTGATAAATATTGTGAGACAAAATTGGCTTTTAATTTATCATAAAATTATATTATTAATAGTTCTCAATTTTTATAGATTTTATTAAGAGTAATTAACACTAAAATTTATTGGGAATGAGTTTTTATGAATTAGTTATGAACTTTTTAAGTTAGCTTAGTTTTGGTGAAAAACGATTTATCACTTAATTATCATGAATTGTCATATTATTTATAAATGTATGTATGATTTTGTGATTAAACATAAATAGATTTGTGATGTGATGGTATTGCTAGTGGATTGGTTAGTAAATTGAAGTGTTTAGTTTCAGTTAATGATGAAGATATATAGTTTAGATTATAAAACTTACTATTTATTTTTCATGTTATGAAGATAAAAAAATATGAAATTTCTTGTATTGTTTGTTTAAGAATGTAAGAACATATATTTAAAAAGTGATGGTGTATGTTCTATGCTTAAACGTAATATTAATTATAAAAAAGATAAAAAAAAAAGAAAGAGTTAGACAGTGAATTTGAATTGAACATTAACATGTGGCATTATAGGTTTGAGTGATTGTAGATTGAACATCAAGGTGATGTGATGAGATATCATTACTTGAGTACAATAGACTTAGGCGTGTGATGACAAAAGATTGAGTATTTCATTTGTGTAATGTGGTGATCAAATTTGATATTGACTCTAAATACTTATCATGTCAATAGTGATTTGAAGGAAATATCGTGCATCAAGAGGATGGTAAAACTTGACAAATTGATTTATGATAACTATGAGTATAATTAAGTGATGGTGGAATTGGGTTGACAATGATAAGGTACTCAAGGGATTTTCACTGGCTAGAAGTCTTGAGGGTGTGTGGGGTATCGAGTTGTGAGAGCCTTCAGCTTAGGGGAAATCATGTAGTTGGTTTAATGACTCCGACAAATGTGGAGCATCGCCATGATTGGTTGAGAAGGTCCAACCTATGTATCAGTTCAAGATTAGCACTTCCAATTTATCATCACCTAAAAGAGAAAAAATTTATGTCATGTAAGTCCTTAAGTTGTCAAATTGTTGTGATGGTGAAAGAATAAGAATCATGGTGAAGAGAGTCTTCGTACTAGTTTATTTGTTGTATTTATATGATATGATGTATAATTGTCTATTAAGTGCATGAAGTCTTAGAGTTGATTAAATCACCTTTATATATTTATATTAGACGACAATGTTAGGATTATTTGTCTCCCTTGATGTTTAGAATTGTAATGTGACTCAAACAAATATCAAGGTACCTAGGATGATTTGTTTGAAGAAGATATGTTTAATGATATCATGTAGTTTGACTTTTCATCATCAATGAAGGGAGGTAGCATGAGACCTTATTACATATACTTGTTAGCAACCCTAGTTCAATGATTGAGATGTCTGATAACTCATATCAATGTATCTACGATGACTTGTTTGAAGAAGATATATTTAATGATATCATGTAGTTTGACTTTTCATCATCAATGAAGGGAGGTAGCATGAGACCTTATTACATATACTTGTTAGCAACTCTAGTTCAATGATTGAGATGTCTAATAACTTATATCAACTTACCTACGATGACTTGTTTGAAGAAGATATATTTAATGATATCATGTAGTTTGACTTTTCATCATCAATGAAGGGAGGTAGCATGATACCTTATTACATATACTTCTTAGCGACCCTAGTTCAATGATTGAGATGTCTGATAACTTATATGCTTTGTCATCTAGTTCTTTCACATGACGCTTCCAAAAATGGTATTAGAGTAACATCGTGATATCAAAGTCCAACTTCTACCCTTTTATCCTTACATGATGTGTGTGTGTTTTGTTGCTTGGGATATAAATAAACTAGAATTTAGTGCATGGTATCTGCTTCAAATGTTTATGAGGAGGAAGATCAAAAGGAAGAAACATGTGTAAAAGAAGAAGAGGTTGAAAAAATCATCAAAAGACACCACTTAGAATTCAAAAAATTCAAAAACTCAAAATCACTCTCACAAATATCTAAAAAAAAAACTCACAAATTTCATTAATAATTCAAAGTTAAAATAATAAAAAGTATTTATATCTTTTATATTTTAAGTATTTAACGATTTATTACCTCAATCACTTATTTATTATATATATGTAACAATTTTTCACACCGATCACAATGATATATACTTTAGGATTTAAGGTATTTTTTTTTTACCAATTACTTGTAATGTATGATTGTATTTAATACCAAAATACACATCTCCAATTCATTATGATTATTTTTTCTCATTTTTATCACTATCTTCATCTTTATTCACTTAAGAGTTTCGAAATATCTAAAAATGCCATTACTAAACTCTTCTGACTATAAGATATACCATGTTCAAAATAATAAATAATTTGAGGATGAAATTTAGAAATATAGTTTTCTTAAAGGTTAGAGATATTTAATTTTTCTTATAATGGTCCAAGTTTAATATATTTGAAACATAATTGTCTGGAGAGGAAGATATGCAGGTGGTTTTAAAAAAATCTCAGGCTTTTTAATGAGATAATAATGGTAATTAGGCTATGAGAGAGAAAGAGAATTGTTTCATTGTGATTCATCGCAAGAACGGCTCTGATAGCGTTTTGGTGCAGGGAACGGCGTAGGAATATCACAGACAACCCACTCGTGCCTCTACCTCATCACACCGCTCATCACCACCACAAACACAACGACCTGCATACCATACCAGGTGAAGCTCAGGTTCTTCTTCTTCTTCTTCCTTCTTCTTTCTCACTTACCATTTCCTGTTTCCTCTAAACCCCATTTCTCTCTCACACTAGATCCAACCGCAGGCACCGCACCGCACCGAACCTACGGCATCACAATGATCCAACCTTAATCCTTCCGTCTCTTACCTCCAAGGTCTTCTGTCTTCTCAATTCTTCTTCTTCTTCTTCTTCCTTCTTCCATATTCCCTCTTTTATTCCTTCAATCTCTTTTTTCTTCTTTTCGTTACATATATCAAAAAAATTATTCGTCTCTTTTTCGCAAACTTGTACTCGCCTAACCCTAATCGGAAACACTTAAACACAGTTTCCCTTCATTTCGAGTTTAATTCGAGTAATTTACCATGGGTTATCCTTACAATTGTGGTCAACCCTCTGTATTGGATCTGGGGTCCTTCTTGTTTGTGATGAAGCTAGGGTTTACGCCCAATTTCGCCTCAAGTTTTGGGGATTTTCGTTTCTGATTGTTAATTTCGACGCCCTACTCCCCCTCTTACCTGGGTTTCTTCGATTTGTGGTAAACTCGAGTTTTTTGGTGGAAAAGTTTTTGCTTTCCTTTTCCTTTGTTGTTTCCCTTTCCCTACAATTGAAATTTGCAATAAAGGAAGCGTCTTTCTGGTTTGGTGATTGAAGCTGCGATGGAGGAAGAGACCTCCGATGCAATGAACCTTGATTTGAATCTGGGTCCAGGCCCAGAACCTGAAACTGGCCCCATAAGCAATGAAGCTGTGAACTTGGATGATTGGATAGGAGAGCCTCTTCAGAGAATTAGCGAAGCTGTGAGGTTTAGGGCACGGCAACGGTGGCGATGGCGGCATCTTCCGCTACCGCATCCTGAACTTCATGTTCACATCCCAACTGAAGCTGCGCGGCATTTTCATATACCTCCTGAGGCTCACAATATCTCCATGGAATTGAACCAGTTTCTGGTCAATTCTGGAAATGGAACTGCCTTACAGGCTGGAGAAGGCAGTGTGGCGGCGGAGGAAAGAATGGAGGAGGCGCCGAAGGCGTGTGAGAATGTGAATGGTGTTGCAGAGGACGAGGCTTCGCAGAAGAAGGATGATGTTGAAAAGGGTAGTGGCACTGATGGGGATTTTTTTGATTGTAACATCTGTTTGGACATCTCTAGGGATCCTGTTGTGACTTGTTGTGGGCATTTGTTTTGTTGGCCTTGCCTGTATAGGTGGTTGCATCTGCATTCGGATGCGAAAGAGTGTCCAGTTTGCAAGGGAGAGGTGACTCTCAAAAGTGTTACCCCAATATATGGCCGTGGGAACAATGTCCGAGGTCATGAGGAGGATTCTGCTCTTAAGATCCCTCCGAGGCCCCAAGCAAGGAGGGTTGAGAGTCTGAGACAAACCATTCAGAGAAATGCATTTGCACTCCCTGTGGAAGAGATGATTCGGCGTCTCGGGAGTAGAATTGATCTTACTCGTGATTTTGTTCAGCCACATGAAGTGGATGGTGCCCGTGAAACTGCAGAGAGAACTACTTCCTTGCTAAGTAGGTTCTTGACTGCTCGAGGGATGCGGAGAGAGCAGAATTTAGGGCCACTCCCAGAGGATGTAATGGCTTTGGCTCAGAATAATGCTAATACTGCCGAGGCAGGGGATAACCGAAGTAGGGTGCAATCCCATTTGCTTCGAAGAACACAATCACACAGAGCAACGCTTTCTACTCTTTCCTCAGCACTGACTTCTGCTGAAAGGTTAGTTGAGGCTTATTTCCGTAGCAATCCAATTGGTAGGAACCAAGAACAACCTCCTCCTCCAGTCGATGACAGGGATTCCTTTTCAAGCATTGGTGCTGTTATTAATTCAGAGAGTCAAGTGGACACTGCTGTAGAGATTGATTCCATGGTATCCTTGTCAACATCCTCTTCTAGGAGGAGGAATGATGCTTCAAGATTGTCTGATGTGGATAGTGGAGATTCTCGTGCTCCAAGACGCAGACGTTTGAACTGATAAAAAAGTCTTATAGATGTTCAACTTATTACTATTCTATCATGTACCTCATATGATTAATAATTTTCCAACACCTATGTAAGTGCTTCTTGCTTTCGCGTTACCTTATATTTATGAAGTTTTCACCGTTTACAAGTTTTGGTAGATTCAAGATGGTTTCACATTACTGTCATTCGCTGTTTAAGAATCTCCTTTAAGGATTGAGTCGTTTATAGAGTCTGCATCCAGGAACTAAATTTCCCTATGGAATAACCAAGGTGCCAAGCTACCCTAGCATTTAGGGGCATTACATGGAGCTTATTTTACTTCATGAAAAGGGCTATATATGATTTTATTTTATTTTTCTCAAAAATCTTATTTCAACATGATTCATAATGAAGTTCGTCGAACCAAAGTCCTTCGATTTTCATTTTGTTCAAGTAGGAGTTCAGCATACAATGAGCTTATCAAAATAAGTAGTTATAGTCAACCTCTTATTTAGCAAAAATGCATTGCTTTTAAAGTCATAATCCAGAAATCTCTTCTATCTCAACGTACGACTTGTACCAAAGAAGCAATTTATCTGCCGATGTAAGTTAGATTGCATAATCTGGTTCCTCATTATCGCACGAGCTTCCGTTTTATTTTTACTTTAGTTGAGTTGTTCTGACCCTTCTTACCCACGATGGTAAGTGGGTATTTTTAAAAAAAAATAAAAAAGTTGTACTTCAGCGTTCATGATATCTTTCTTCAATGGATCATATTGAAGCATGATTTTAAGACCATAACATCATGCCACTATCTTTGCTGATATTGTTTTGATTTGGATGATTTGTGTATAGTATTTATCTATCTATCTATCTTCAGATTCAGTCGTTGTTTTAGGGCAAAACCAGTTATTATAATGCTTACGTTTATTCTAAATGGTTTGCTTCTTACGTGTATCATTTTCTCTCTGCATCTTCTAGGCTGCGTCTAATCTGATAAAAATGGTCTTGGGTTGAATTTTTTTTGTTAGATTTTTTATAATAGTTTTAAAAAAAATAGTATATTATTGACAGGCCTCTAATTCGATTATGTCTTTAGTAATTTATCAGAGACTAGAAAAGATGGTGTGCCATCATAAATGTGGTTTGGGGTTATATTTTAGCAAACATATATTGATTATGATCTAGTGTATAATCAATTATTTTTCAATACATAATCTATTTAAAGCAAGTCATAACATAATTGATTATATGATAAAGAACTATCTCTTCGGTCAACTTTGAAAAAAAATGTGTTGAATTTGTTGTTTTAAAATTTAATAATTTTTTTGTTATTAATAAATTTTATTGCTAGTATATCAAATTTTATAATTTTACCTAATCAAATATTCAATTTTCCTAATAAAACGAATATTGAAGATTAAGTTGTAATATTGCTTTCATAATTTTTTTTAGTAAACATGCATGTTTAATTTATTATTTAAAAATAACCTTAATAAAATAAATCCAAAAATATTTTAGTAAATGATTAAATTAAATATTAAATTCTTATTTTCTTTTCATTTTCATCAAACACATCATTTATTAACTTTGACTCAGTCTTCCTCGTCTTTTCCTCTCTCTTCCCCAATTTTTAAAAAAAAACCCACAGATAGAAATTTGGTTTCCCACTCCAAGTGTTTAACCAGCCACTTTACTACTTTTGAGATGGATACGTCAAGTGAGATTACGATGGTGTTAACCAAAAGCCTTAATTAAGTTTTAACACCAATCTTCTTTTAATATTATTTCACTAAATTTGTGTAGATGATTAGTTTAAATTCATTCTTTTAAATATTTAGTTCTTACACAGTGGCAAGATGATCTTTGTATGATTTAGATATTAAATCTAAATATTTGGGACAACTGTTTCCAACGACTCCATAACTTTTTACTATGCCTCGTATTGTACAAGAATAATATTTCAAAATTCTTACATTTTTATAAAATGTAATTTAGACCTTTTTTCGCAGTTCAGAAAAAGCATAATCCCATCAATATTATAAAATAAATAATTTAAAACAGATAGAAGGAAACAGTTAATAACAGTGTAATGAATTACAATGTAACAGAAAATGATTAATCAATTTATTCCCAGTATATGTTCCTGTTTAGGAAATTTCTGGAATCAATTTTCCTCACGGTAAAAACAAGATCTAACAAAAATTGTGAAGGCACATCACACTCCGTTTATAACTTATTATATCTAAATTATTTTTATTTAACTTAAAAAAGAAATGAGCACTAAATGTATACTATATATTGGGTATTAACAAGTTTGGGTTCAGCTTTTTAGCTTCGTCACTAATTAAAATACAGAATTTTTAATACACAATTATAATCAGGTAAATTATACTTCATAAATAAACATAATAATTATACACAAAATTATATTAATATAAAAACAATAACAAATTAAATAAAAACAGAACTTCAAACAATTTATTAAACTATTAAACATATACTATAAAATTATAAAATAAATACAAATAGAATACTGGTAATTAAAATACTAAAATAAAATTATAAAAATAAACTAAATCATATTCATATAAACATAATAAACTAAAATATATTAATATATAAACAACACAAAAAATTAAATATAAACATAACAATAATATTTTTTAAACATTAAACATAGGAAATAAAATATAACCAAAATTATATAACCAATAAAAAATAAATTTAAAAATTTAAAAATAAACATGCAACTGCAATCAGATCAAGATCAGACACAATTTTTTGTTAACAAACTATTTTAACTTACTAGAAATATGAAGAGTAATTTGAAAAATCCAACACACCAAAGGAGCAACAACTCCCACAAATACAAAAAAATCAATGGAAAATACATTATTGCATGCAAGGATGTAAAATCGATTTTGGTAGACATACAAGAAGGAGTGTATGTGTACCAAATCGATTTAGGTGTAAAAGGTTAAGAGAAAATCGATTAAGTTTGTTATTTTGTAGGGAACACAATCGATTCAGTGGGTTCAGACAGAATCGATTAACCTGGTTAATATACATGGAGGAGAATCAATTATGCTTGTTGTGTAAACATGAAAGCAAAATCAATTACGACTCTTATTATACAAGTAGCAAAATCGATTATGTAAACAATATATATACAACAAATTGATAATGGTGCACATATAAGCAACCCATAATCGATTATTCACCAACAATCGATTATTTTGATTGTGTTTTAAGTATCAAAATCAATTAATTTTAGCACAAAAATATCTCCAGTACTCACTTGAGAAGAAGAAACAAAGCTCTGAGAAGAAGCAAACAACCTCTGAGAAGAAGAAACAATCTGAGAAGAAGCAAGTAAAGGGAGTGTGAAAAATAAATGTCCACACACTTATTTCATTTAAATTGCATTCAACTTCCAGCTACCATGGTCAACTCCGAAATAAGTGCTTGCTCAAGAATCTCTTTGTGCCCTCTCGTGTCAAAGACTGCATGGAATCTTTGATATGCATAGTGCAAAAGCTCAAATGCACCTGAAAAATGAAGGGCAAAAATGTATTTCCAAGTTGGTGACCTGGCTTCCTTGCTATGCTACCCCTTTCTTTGCACTTCAATGTGGATGAGAAGTAGAAAGCAGACCGCAAATTCACGCTCTTCTTTCCTTGCACAAGACTTGCTCCAGACAGTGAATGTTCTTTCTCAGCTACAGTGCATCCCTCAATCCGAACACAACATAAAGGATGGTTAATAATGACCTATATGGTGTGTGTGTAGATTAACACGTAGGTCCAATAAAATTATATATTTCTTTAATTTTAATTTAACTTTTTATTATATATTGATGGATCTTGGGAGAAGGATCCATTGAAAATATACAAAACACTTGAGGTAAAATATAATAGATTCACACTTTCTCCAAGTTAAGATCTTCAACAATAAGTTTGTGGATTTCTTTTTCTTATATGGTGTTTAACTTTCTATATAATGCGAAATTTAAATTCACACTAAAATTCCCTAACAATCTTATGTTTGTTTGAACTTTTGTTAAGAAAAAAGATATTTGATACCATTGATAGATTTTTCGAGGAGATTCATAGACAAGAATCAACAATAAAATATGAGAAACTAATACTATTTCCAACCTAAAATTTTAAAGCAATTTATAAGTTTTCTTTCTTATACTATATTCAACTCTCTCATTTCTACTCAATGTGTGATATTTAACCTACACTAAATTTCAAACATATGGTTTGTAATAAAATAAAATAAATGATAATTACTTTTACTATAATATTGGAACTATGGGTGTAAAATTTTGTGTTGTCTCAACTCTTCTTCTAGGTATCAAATGTTACAATAAAGGAAAAGAATGGAGTTCATAATAATAAGCTATACGGCCAATAAGGGATATACAATGAAGAGTTTATATGGATCTTGTAATTCTCCATCATCCAATTTAGTCCGAAGTCAAGGAAAAAAGGTGAGGAAATTTTTTGTGAATCATTTCACGCATTTTTTTTCTTACAAATTCTTTAAAATTATGTTGAAATAATATTTAATGTGATTTTAGGTAAAAATAATTATAATTTGTTTGTATGCAAAAATTGAGGGTAGGTTTATCATTTATTTCTTTATGTATAAAAGTTCAATATCACTTAAAAAGTTAAGATCAAAACAATTTATAAATATATATTTTTTTCTCTTAATCCACGTGTGTGACTTTTAAAAATAACATATGTACTGGTATGGGCCGAACGACCAAATCCATGTCTCGGCACATATGATTGGGTCAACCGACAATGTCCACATCCAGGTGGGCCGATCGACACTCTCGGTTCATTAACACTCAAATCAAGGTCAACAAAGCTAAACCATCATTAGAAATTAGGTAATACACCTCTAAGCACGACTCATCTCACTAATCAGACCCAACAATGTAAGTCCATTAAAATAATATAAATAGTGCATATTCCAATAAACAAGGTACGTCATTAATTACTGTACACCTTCGAGTGCCAAACGCCCTTTGCTGACTTGAGCGTCTGAGTGCCTTCTGCCGGTATCCCCATTCGGCATCCTCGTCAGAGACTGAGTAATTAGGCGACCAAGACCTAAATGAGGAGCTAAAGAAAAACTGAAGGAGTAGATTGAAGTGTAAGTTGACCAACTGACAAGAGGGAGAAAGACAAAGTCGGTCAACAGTTCTCTAGGTCCCATCTCCCTAGCAAGAACAACATCGTTTGGATATAATTATTCAAATGGACAATATGTATATGAGACTGATTAGTTTCAATCCATTTTGTATATGAATTGAAGGATTTATTAGTTTTTAAACTTTTGTGTATATAGATTGAGAGATCTTATTTTTATTGATAAAAAAATCTTAAATATAAGAATTTACCTATAATATTATCCAAATAGATTTGAGTTAACATTCAATATATCTTATACCTTATTTTGTAATCTATATATAATTTATTAAGGTATTCAATATATCTTATATCTTCTTTTGTAATCTATTAAAGAGTGAGAACAAACTACAAAGGGAACAAATTTAAATTTAAATAACTTTATATTAGATAAAAAAATTATACTAAATTGTGTTACTAACTTGCTTTTAATAATAATAAAAGCACCAAACAATAATCATATTATTTCTAAATTAATTTTAACCAAGTTCAAAATTAATTGTGTAAATTCTCATCTAATAGCACAATTTATGTTTAGATTCAGATCTTGTAATTCTATTTAAAATTCATATTAAATAACAAATAAATGTATATACAACACATTCTTATTAATTTCACTTCTAAACCCATCTAACCATTGAAGTTATTATATCATGAATATTCTTAGAGTATGATTTGATTATAACAAATTCTAACTTATGAACCTTTCCAACATAAACTCAAAGTAAAAATTAATAAACTTGAACAAGTATTATAAGACGGTAGTCAAGGTAATTGGTAGAATTTTATAGATTATTCTTTAAAGTTTATTATGATTAAATTCATTAGAAAAATTAGTTTTTACATAATTAACTAAATAAAACATTATGGTAAACAAAAAAATGAACTGTAACCACTAAAATAAGTTTTTGGGTGACCTCTGTTTTTAGAATGAGCTTTCAAGGTGAAGAATCTATCATGTTGGGTTAGGAAGTAACAATATGCATTGGATTATAGCTTGTGCTTGATTTTTTTTTCTTAGCGATGCTGGTGCTCGATGAATATGTGATGTTTTATATAAACATTTATGTATTTGTACAGGGTCTAGATAGTACCCGCTACAGGCTTGAACAATTGTTTCTGGTCTTTCAGTTGTTCATACTTCTTTCTTCTCCTCTTCGTTCCTTGACACTCAATTATTCTTCCTTCTTCTTCTTTCTTGTGCTTGTTTTATGATACTCGGTCGAGAATTAACTTGTAAAAGGTTCTCCAATGATCGAGTAAATACCATGTATAAGAGTGAATGATATATTGATAAAAGTCTCTAACTCTTTGTGTGATAATACTTATTTATAGTGCTCATAATGGACTATTTTGTTTATGAATGGTACTTAATGCTTATCTTTTGCTAAAACAACATTACTTAATTTATCGATTGTTATCGAATTTATAACATATTACTTTATTTATCATCTATCTCTTTATTGAATATATCAGTCAGTCGACTTCTCATACCAAGTGACTTAGTCAACTCGGTTCCGACTGGTACTATTTTTGTTTTAGGAGGCAAAGCACATCCTTTACTAAGTGCTATTAATGTGACTTTTTTTTTTGTTGGTTAATGATATTTATCCCTTTTTTTGTCATGTTTAGGAATGATGACATGATGTTTTGGCTTGATGGTTAGGTTTAGGAATGATGACATGATGTTTTTGGCTTGATGGTTAGGTGTTGCTCTTCTAACAAGGTTTTAGTGTATCATTTATGTATATATAGACACTTTTTTATATACGGATTGACATCTCAAATGATTCATTTATAAAAACTATTTTTATATTTAAAAAAATATTATTTTAATTATGGTGAGATAAATTTTAATCTAAACTAACTAATAGAGGCTAGGTGATTTATAAGCTTTTCACATTCTAAAAATAAATTGATATTTTCTCAACAAAGAATTGAATGCAATATTTTCCAATCTAGTAAACTGATATTTCAATCAATAAATATAATCTTATTGAAATTTTTCATGATCAATGAAAATTTGATGAGATTTGAAATATTTTTATAATCCATGAATCTTTATATGAAAATTTTTCTCCAAAAGTTATCCAAGTTAAAATCAAGATTAGAGAAATGTGTTAATTTATTTAATGTAGCTCTTTGATCAAAGTGGAAATAGAGGCTTGCAACTGAAGTAAAAAATCCGTGGAAAGAAGTTGTGACGAAATATTGGTGGTGAAGAGGTTTAACAAAGGGGAAAAATGTAAAATAATTAGATATGTTTGGTCTCTTTAATAAGTGAATAGTTATTGATAGAGTAACAGATTATCTAAGCACAATCTAAATCACTTTTGTCTAATGGATATAAATAATAGAAGGAACCAAACATGTAAATATATGTGGATAGTTATTGTGTGGTGTATATAGAATCTTAGCAATAATGTAGTATTTAGCAATGCAAAGGTGGATAGAGGTGAAGTTAAAGAGTGGGCTTGGTCACTAACAAAAATCAAAAGACCTTTTTCTCATTTTCTAATTGGTGTTTATACTCTAAAATGTTCATACAATATATTTAATCAAAGATGGGGCATATACAACACTACTAAGTCAAATTAAAGTATATGATACATAAAAATAAATTTTAGGGATTAAAATATGAAAATTGAAAATATTTTAGATAGATCTCAATTGTCTCAGCATTAATGCTAATAAAATATAATAATAATAATAATAAATATTAATGGAGAAGAAATATACACTAATATTAATAATAGTTCTATGATTATTTATGATTTATGAGGAAGAAATATTCATTACTATTATTATTTATAATACGTTTATGTAGAATTTCAAAACTATATTTATAATATTACTATTAAGGGTTTATGTAAAAATAATTATTAGAAAAGAATAATTAGTATTAATTATTAAAAAATTATTAAATAACAACTAATTTTAGACAATAAAAATAATTAGTTGTCGATTAAATTGGATATTATTTTATAAACTAAAAAATTATTAGTATCTAAAGTAATTTCTTTTATTAATAAAAGTTAAAGTAATTTTTTTTCCATAACCTATTTAATTGTTCGTGAGGTTGAGTAGAACTTTATATCTCATTTAGTATGGTGAGGTATGCTAGAGCAAATTGAATGAGATCACATGTTCCACTAGTAGTCCCAATCACATAGATTAAAGCACCAGGTGGTGAGGAGCCATGGAAGGATACTAGAGACATGCCCTTAGACTAGAGTGAGGTAGACCAAATTTGGATAGTGTCAACAATGGTCCTAGCCAGAGTTGGAGTTATACATAGAGTGATCTACTACAATACAACTAACATATGTTAGTCTTTATGTACGAACATAACAATTATGTCTTCCAGAAGATATTTTGATTGCATGTTATTTATTATATATGATATGATGAATATACATTGAAATTATGTGATTATATATATTTATAAATAATAATTATTACAAATTGTTACTTTTAAATTATTAATTTATTTTATGTATGATGTTTGCCTTGTTATGATTATTCTTATTGAATTTGAATAAATATTTTGATAAAATCTCGTACTAATAAATAATTTTTTTATAACTATATATATATATATATATATTATAAATTCCTAAATAATATAGGTAATATTATCAACACTAATAATAATAAATGTAGATTTGCTTACAAAAGAGTAAATATTATCTATATATAAAACAAATCTGCTAGTTTAGGGTTTACCCTTTTATTACAACTATCATTTTTTATTTTAAATATGTTTTCTTGATTTATCAATTTACTTATTTCATCTCATTTTAAAGTTATATCATTAAAATATTAATTCACTATAAATGAAGAGATTAAAATAATATAATTGCAAATTATCTTATGACGCGCAGGAAGTCACCAACATTATGTCATATCACTTATTAGTGTTACAGTAAAAAAAATTGATAAATATTTTTAAAATGAAAAAAAATTAAATAATTAAATAACTTGATTTAAATAATTAAAAGTTTGAAAAAAAAGGTGTACTTAAATATTTTAATTTTGAAACTCTCTAGTAGCATCAAATGTTATAAAAAAAAAAGCTACAAAATCAGTCTTACCAATTTAATATTCAATGAATTGAATCATTTTACAAAATTTAACCATAGAATGTAGTTATCCTAATTTTACACATTTAAAGATTAAATAATTTTTTTTAGAAGATGAAAACTACAGTGATTTATAATTTTACGAATTAAAATAATCATTTAGTATTCATTTTATTTATTCTCATTCATTAAAATATTAAGAACATTTATCATTATTCTGATACGTAAGTCTGACACTTGAAAAAGAACACCCAAAACAAAATGATGAATTGCCTGAAAGGGCGTGGTTGGGCACACGAGTTACTGTAGCTGGAGTCGTCACATTTACTTTTTAGTACTATTATTATTTATATTCTTCTAAAAATATTTATTATTTTTATAACATTAATTATCTTTATGTATATATAATGGTCAATTGTATTTCATTTCATCTTTAAAATTGTTATGACCAATTTAATTGATTCCTTAATATGAATTATAAAAAGAAGCATACAATTGGACCCTTTTAACTTCAGAGACTAGTTTAATCTATTGCAATAATTTTAAAAAATAAATTAATTGATAATTGAATTTTTTATTTATTTTAAAAATGAATTTGACTGTTAATTTATTGATAATTATAAAAGATTGATTGATTAAATTGAGTATATAATTTGTGTGTTTTGTTGTGAATGTGTGTGGTCACTCTCATCATGATTCTCCAACATCATCCTTCTTTTCATGGCCAATTGCTTCCATCATCAAAGTCAATATATTCCCTCTCATCCTTTCCATCATTGTTTTATTGGACCAACTTATGTTATTGTTTATCAATATTATCTTAATCATCATTGTAATTATTGCAATTATATAATAATCATCCCTTTTCAAACACAAGCATGCATTTATTGGTGAATTTACTAACTCCTTTTTTTTCTCAATATTCAAACTAGTCTTTCGATAAGAAGACAACCACAAAAAAATTATTCTATATATAACAATCTATAATATATTATATAATACGTTTTTTTTTTTAATTAGGGAGTGAAAAATTGAGGATGTGAGGGAGGAAAGTGTGCAAATTTAATAAAAAAGTTAAGTACGTTTGAATTGAGATAAATTAGAATGGATGTGTGAAGAAAGTTGATTGAAATACATGAGTGATATGATGATTGTAAAAATATTTTTAATTATTTTTAATGATGTAGATTCTAAGATTACAAATTTATCCTTATATATAAAAAATAGAAAAATAAAATATTAATTGATTTAAATCCCATTTTAGTTAATTACATTTTTTTGTATTATATATATATATATATATATGAAGTATATAATTTTATTCATATAAAAATATTAATATTAATGTATGAAAGTTTTTATAAAAAAAATATTAATATTAATGATGATTTTCATAATTATTATTATTATGAAAAAGTTAAATATTTTAAAAAGTAAATGAGTATTTAAAATTTAGGTTAGAAATTTTTTGTGTATGTTTCAAATTTAGGGTTTGGAGTTTAAATATTTAAATTCATTTTCTATTCTTATTAATAAATCAAAATCAAGATTACTATAATATATAATTGAATTTGAATAATATAATATAAATAAAATTATTAAAATAATAGTCTATAATTTCAAATAATGTATTTTATTAATTCTGATTAATAAAAAAAATATTTTTAATATTTCTAAAAAAATATACAAACCAGATATTAAATTAGAACAAAAAAACTTAAAAAAAATCAAAGGAAAAATCATAAAAAACAAAAATTGGAAAATCTGAAAAAAAAAAAATGAACATAACCAATTATGCTTTGTATTAAAAAAAATAACATAATCAATTATTCATTGTTTTTAGGAGTCTAATTGACTATGTATTCTCTTAAAAAAATAACCTAATCGATTATGTTAAATTTCTAGATAACATAATTGATTATGTTTGTTTTAACACACAACACATAATCGATTATCCTCCTAAAAATAGAGAGTAATCAATTATGTTGTATGCTTAATCGATTATCAACTATTTTTTAGGACATAATCGATTAAGTTTTATGTGTTTTTTCATGCATAATCGACTAGGGATTGTGAAAAATCTTGAAATGAAATATTGTCTTGTTGTGCATGACATGGGTATAGTGGTGTTCTTGTCGTTGTGCATGGCGTGGGAGTGGAACTACTAGTGTAAGATAAATTTACTTTCAAAAAAGTGAACAAAAGCAAGGGTAGCATGATATTTTTTGGTTGACTTTTTTACTTAGAAATCTCTCTTTTCTCTTCATTGTTGAGAGCGCCAACAAACCCCTGCAAATGTGCACTGAACCAAACGAGAATGACACTCTCTCATCCGTCTTCAACTACAGTGCCACTCCAAAGAACCAAACTGTATGTAAATATTAAAAATGTTAACATTTTCACTACTCACATGCAACTCCAACTTTCAATTTATCAAGTTCAATGTTTATGTTTATAGTCCTCTAACATTATATTTAGATTTTCTTTTATCCTCATTTAATAATAAAAATCACTTTATTAACTATAAAATTACGTTATTTAATATTAATAAAAAAATATAATTAAATAAATTATTGAAATAAGATATAATAATCACATAATCAAATTAACAGAAAAAATAAATAATAAGAATTCAATATAAGACGACAAAAAAAACTTCAATAAAAACTCAATTAAAAATACACAGATTTATCTGAATATTAAAACTTAGTTAAGCAATATATATATATATATATATATATATATATATATATAATTTTGCAAATTAAATTCAAGAAAATCGAGAAAAAATAAATACATGTTCCCAAGCAAATGATATTATTATGTAGGTTCGTGTGATTTTTTTTAAGATAAAGCCTGTGTAATTTTAAAACATAATACTGAGGATTAATAAAAGACAAATATAAGTATACGAAAGCAAATTTTTTCATAAAATATTTTACATTAGAAATTTAAACTATTTTATTTTAAACGATGATTAGAAATATGTATTACGTGCGTTTCTCTTTCTAGGTTCTTCACAAAATTTCTATGAATATTATATATATATATATATATATATATATATATATGTTCAAATTTACTGAACTGAAATATAAGAAAAATTCAATCAATTCTTATCTACAGGTTAATTTAAATATGTTATAACATCATCTCTTTTGAACATGATTAAATATAGTTTAAAGAAATATAGCTTTTTCATAAAATGAAACAAAATAAATGAAGTCAGTTGCCATTTTAAGTGTAAAATTAGATGAAGTTACTTATTTTTTAATAAATATGAGAAGAGGTTATCAAATGATAGTAGTACCAAAGAAGATAGAAGATAACTGGAAGTAGAAAGAAAATGATACAAGAGAAAAAGAACTGTAGTAGTCACCAAGAATTAAAAAAAAAACATAAAAGTTTTTTTTTTAATCAGCAATAAAGAATAATATAAATGAGAATACTTGGGGTATTCCAATCCATGTATAAAAAGCCTAGTTCTTAGTCAAAGTTTGTACATAAACAACAATACAAAAAATAAAGCAACAACATAATCCATGTCAATGATATAAGGCATGACATCTCCACAAAGATATGTTGGTTCCTTGCTCTCCCCACCAAAAACCATAAAAGTTATAAAACCACATTAAAGAAAGTGAAAATAAAAGGAAGAGACGCGATGAAAATATATTTTAAACATTTTCTACATTAATTTTAAAATTATCACTATACTATTTTTTACATAAACCTCTACAACTCGATATTATCTAAACAACATAAAATCAACATTTTCCATTAGTGTTTTTTTAATCTGAAAAGTGAAGCAATATAGTAAGATTTCAATTTTTAAAAAGAACTAGACACAATTTGGCTAATTTTTTTTTTAAAACTATCAGTCAAAAATTCTCAAAAAATAGTTTATCTTTATCAAACCAATGAACAAATATGGTCGAAATCAGAGCAAATAAATTTTTAATTTAAAAAGAAGTTTTAAAATAGAAGACTTCATACATATATGAAACTATATATCTTGATGTTATAATAAATTTTACAAGTAGGACCAACTCCATAAGCATCGAACAATGAATCAGTACTTTTTACCTGTTTATAATAACCTATCCCATGTTAATTTTGAAAACATTGTTCCTTTCATAAGTGCATATATGTAATTTTGAAAATCTGAATGGAGCCTCTTGAAGACAGCCTTGTAATTAGGTCACCACCATTTGAGATGCAATAATTTCAGTTATAAGTTTTAATGATTCCAAGCCAAGATAGTGTTGAAGAAGGGAGAGTTGAGAAGTGTGTGGTGCAAATATTTTAGGAAGAGTTTGTCGCATACTTTGGCAGCAGCAGATTGAAGAAGAAGAAGAAGAAGAATGAGAAGAAGAAGAAATGAGATTATGAAAGTGAGAATAATGATGAAAGGCATAACTAAGAAAAGGAAAGAGCATGAGAAATGTCCCATGATGATGTCTGGTGAGGGGAGCAAAAGTGTTGCATTGCATGGCTACTCTCTTAATTAATTTAATTGCTTTGTCTTTTAATTTCACACTCTTCTCTTTCACTTCGTCACTCATTTGCTTTGTTTAGGTAGCGTGCAATCATGCATGCGAGTACAACCATGCCCTCATCATTCTTTCTAAACCCTTTCCTTCTTTCAATTTTTTTAACTATGTTTTTAAATCTCTATTTTGGACTCTACCGTCCTACCATAATTTTAACATAATTATTATTATGTTACGTTCATTTGTCATATATTGTTTAGGAATTGGGTCTAGGATAATTTAAATACTTATTTATTTCAGATGCGGTGATTGATCATAATAATGATATGTCAAAGGATTTGAAGTAGAAACAATGACTACGTCTGTGTGAATCGAAAAGAGGTTCCAAAAATGAATCATCTTTCTCTAAGAGAAAAGTGGTTCCAAAGATCAACCCTTGTTCTCTTAGTCCTCAATTAGGGAAAATTCGTTCCCCTTATTCCACAATTAGGGGATTCTTTTAGCTATTGATTTTAGAATTTAAAGTAGTTGGTAACTAAAACTTTGATAGTTAATTAGATATCTATTTAAAAACTAGTTTATAAATTTATAAACTACTTTGGGTACCAACAATTTTTTAGTCTCTAAAGTATAGTATCTAATTTAGTCAACATAGTGATTAATTATTTTTTGTCTCTAAAATTTGTTTCTATTTAATAATTTTCTAATTAATAATGATATTGAAAATCAAAAACTAATTTTATTTATTAAATTATCAATTCATATTAAATTATAGATTCATTGAGTAACTTACACCGCAAGAAAATTAAATATAAACCAATTGTAGAGATAAAAATTAATTAATTGTTATATTGACTAACTTACCACTACAAGAAAATCGTCAAATAAAAACCAATTTTAGAGACAAAAAATAATTATTTGTTATAGTGACTAAATTAGAGACCATTTTAGAGACATTTTGGTTTCTAAATTAGTTTCTACTAGTGTTAAATAGTTTCTAAATTGGTATCTAACAAAATTTTACACTATCAATTATTTAAATTCTAAATTTGCTAGAAAAAAACCTTGGTAACTAATTAGATACCAATTTAGAAACCATTTAACAATAATAGAAACCAAAAGTATTTTTAGTTTTTAAAATGATCTCTAATTTAGTCACTATAGCAACTAGTTATTTTTTGTTTCTAAAATTAGTTTATATTTCATGATTTTATTGTAGTGAATCATTCACCATCACAACAAAGATACCATAAAAAAGTACAAAAAATAATTATTAAATTAAGTAATAACTCGTTTTTATTTTATTTAGTAATTGAAATACTAATCAATATTTTCTATTTTTTTTATAGTGTGTGGAAAATTACATTTATTACAAATCTTAACATAGTATATTCATCACAAATTGTGAGGTCATGAATGTTCACAATTAGTAACATGATTTTTTTTTAATAACTATAAAAAATAAAGAATTTAAATAAATTTGTTTATATAATGGATATTTTAGAACAAATGATGGACATTCTTTTGTCTAAAATCGTAACAAACAAACAAAAAAGTTTTTGAAAATGTTTGTAATACCTATAGTTGGATATTTAGATAAAAGTTCAAAAACTACCTTATGATCCATAATTTGTGTGGATGTGAGTTTGTATTTTTAAGTTAAAAAATAAATGTGGAATTTTAAAACTTTATCTACATTTAGTTGCAAAGTTTGTAGTTATCAATATCTCATGTAAAATAAGTTATAACATAATGCATTTAACTTTTATATTTGTTGTCGCTGGTCTCCACCTCCACATTTGAAAATATGTTTTTGGAGTTCACCTCTTATTTAAATATCTAACTTCTATAACATAGTCACATATTGTTGAGAATTTCTCCTTAATTAATGAGAGACCATGATCAATGAATCTTAATAATTGATCCATTTAGTATATTTAATGATGGACATCTCAAAGTCTTGGAAATTACATCTCTCTTGAAAACTATGAAGTTCAACCTAGAAAGTTGAAGATAACATTTTCAAGGTATCTTGAAAATATAATAAACATTAATTATCAATTATCTCTTTATGAAGAAATATTTATCTCCTTCTCTATATGAAGGGAACTTGTGAGGGAAGAGAAAAGCAAGCAACACAGAAAGTAGATTGAAAGCTATCCACGATAGTATGAGATTAGAATTTCTAGTGAGAGACTACATAAACATTGTATTTCATCCTTGTTGGGTGACTCATAAAGTGAGAGAAACAAATATTATAATCTACTTTCATAATGGAGACATTTTCAGGACTAGGTCCCATGAGTTTTACTTCTCAAGTTAAGGAGGTTTTTCCATGTTAATTTGTTTTTGTCATTATTCTATTTTGCTCTATCTTTTGTCTACTTGTTACTTTCACAAGTACCTATTTTGTATTTACACCAAGAAGGAAAATTGGTTCTGATTTTTTCAAGAGATATAGGATAAACAAAGGATAATGGTAATTATAAAGGGCAAGTCATATAAATCTATATTTTTTGGAGTTTTGTATGATTTTACATTAAAGTTTTTAGTATATTATAATTTTGTTATTTTTTTGTGATGAACTAAAGTGATTTTAGTTTTCATATTATATTGTAAATTAAAAGGAGAGAACTTCAAATAGTGAAAAATAGGAAATGTACTACATCAATGATAAAATATAATGGATAAATGAATTTGATGTTATTATGTCTTGTTTTGGTATAATTTTACATTAATGTACCTTGTATTTAAATTTATAATTTTTATTTCAAGTATATAAAAAGTATTTATAAGTGTAGGTAATTCCATATTACGAACGAGTTTTGTATGACAAATATGGTATGTTAAAATTAAGTTTATTTAAGATGTAGATTATATGAGAGAATTTTTTTAATTCAAATTTATGGGAATAGAGATTTAAATAGACAAACTCAACTACATACTGATTTCATTATACCTAATTTTGTGACATTTTTTTCATTACAAAATTCTATACTAATTCTTTTGTGACAGAATTTTCTTTATCTAGTAATGAATTTGTTCTGACTTTAAAATTATTCTTTCTCATACCTTTTATCACTATATAAATTATATATTATAAAATTATAAATATTTATGCCATTCATAAACTTGTCATCTAAAATATTTTAATTTAATTTATATATTATTTAAAATTTCTCACAATTAATGAAGAAAATTGTTCCAATGAGTTTTTCTACGATTAATTAAAATATTTTTAATTTAATTTATACATTAAATAATTTTCTATTTTCCTCATACACTGAAATCAATTTAATTTCTGCATTCATACTTATATTTATATTGTGTTGTCTTGAATGATGGTTTTGTAAGAGAAATAGTTCTTTGCTAAAAAAAATCGTAATATTACAAAGGAAAGAACAACAAATTAATACATCTTTGCTATTTTCTGCGAAACTTTTTACTTGTTTTATACGACTACTTTTCAAGATTCTAAATATATTTTAATTAGTTATTATCCATATGTATAGGTTTTGATCAATCAATTAGAGAGTGTTAATAATTTCTCTTTGCTATATATATTCAGATTCAATTCAAACTTTTGTACATATTTATTATTTAATGAAATCCATCAATGCAGCAAGATGTGTTTGTATATGCTGTGAATAACACACATTATGGTCCACACATGCAGACTCAGATTTGAATTGCTAATGAATAATGATGCTAACTGGTTACTGCACCAGATTAATCTCTTCCCAAAATCACAACACTGCACAAAAGTGCTTCACAAGTACTGCTCAAACCCTCAAACCTTAATCAAAACATTAATAAATAAAAACAAATAAAAGTGCATGATATGAGAGATTAAACTGCACTATGCATAGCCAAAAACTTTGAACATACTCCATATAATAAGTGTTGAGGGAAATGAATTAGAGTCTTCTCTTCTATTACCTTTTCTGAATGCGGTAAAAAAAATAGCAGAAAGAAAAGGTTGATATTTTGTGACAGAAAGACAACAAAGAAAGTTGGTTACACTACAGAGGTTCTTCATTTGGGCTATACATTCCCTTAGCAATGATTACATGATGTTCACTTTCTGCCATTGTTGGTCTTCTCAAAGATTGTCCTAACCAATAATTCAAGCATCCTCTCTTCTCTCACTACACCTTATCATTAAAGTCTGCATGGCTTCAATTATTGCAATCATCTCAAAAGCATCGTATATTGCATCTCTTCACTTTACAAATATAAATATTTTATGCAACCTGCAATCTTTATCTGTATTTTCTGAATTGCTGCACGAGGTTATGTCTGATAACACAAGAAAGAAAAATATATAACAAATTAATAAAAAAATTAAAAAGTGCATTTAATAGTTCTAAGAAAAAATTATGGAAAAATAGATATTTTTTATTCTAAAATGATATTTTAAACTAAAAAACGTATAAAATTATAGAAATATAGAAATCAATTCAAAAAATTATTATCCAGTTACTATGATAAAAAAAATTATTTCAAATATATATCTGTGATATTATATACTTTTGTTATCACAAGTAATTTTTTTCTATATTAATTAAATAAAGAGAATAATTAAAAAAACCATGTTATTTTAAAATTTTAAAAAATAGCATGTAAAAGAAATGTTTTTATTAAAAATTTGACTGTTAAAATGAATTAATTCGGTATTTTTATAATATCTTAAATTATATATAATACAAAAATATTACATGATAGCATGAAAAGAAAAATTAAAATTATTCCTATTGAGCAACGTGTTTATACATGACTATCCGTATTTGAAAACAGTGGAATAAATCACGTCAAATAACATTATAATTAATAAAATGTAGTTTTATGAAATTGATGTTTGGATTGATTTTTCAATTCTTTTTATAGTTGATTTTAATTCGTTGCTGAAAACAAAAATAATGAACAGTTTTATTATTCTTTTAAATGTGATTTTAAAGAAGACTAGATTGTAGTTATCTAAATAGGTATTTTATTAACCATAATCAATTTTGATAATTATCCAAAAAAAAGCCTAAAGATGCCAAAAATCATACTTCTCTATACACTGCACGCATACAAAGTTGATGTTGATGTTTTTGTTTAATGAAGGAGCAAAGGAATAACTCTCAAATCCACTATATCAACACAAACAATTAAAAGATCATAATGAAAAATTTACAAGAACAACACGAGGATTAAATAAGAAAGAGTAAAAAAAAGACAAAATTAATGTGATTTAATTAAAATGTGAATGATCGAACTTTAATATATATATATATATATATATATATATAGTCAAAAATTCATTTATAATAAATATTACTATCATAATGAAGTCTCAACTCTGGGATTAATTGTTAACACTTTAATAATTCACACGTCAAAAACAGTTGGAGAATAAACAAAGAAAGTTAGAACTAATGCTGAGGTAGGCTGTCGAATAATACTTGATGCTCTAAAAGCAAATGCATGAAGTAAAAATGATAATTGAAGGCATGACAAATGTCGATGAAATTACCTCCACATATCAAGAATGCAATTCCAAAGACACACGCACATAGAACAGGCAAGAATCATGCATTTTCTTACAAAATAGTTTAGAATTTCAAATATTAATTAGTTAAAAAAATAGTTGATAGAACCAATGAATTATGTTGATTATAAAAGTGACATAGAAAACAATTAATAGTATTTATGGATGTGGTAGGACACAGTGATTATTGAGAGAACAATGTTTTGAGGCCCGTCCTTGTTTTATAGCATCATCTAAGGGAAAGAAAAAGAAAAATGAAACCGTTGTAAGTCATAGTGTTGATTCTTGCACCATTCTGGTGTGTGCCTTTTCACACTCTCAGTTTCATTTAAAAACCTTGATCAGTATTCATTCTTCATACTTTCTCAAACCACACAATCTTTTTCCATTACCAGATATGGAGTTGGCTTTGAGCTTAGGCCACACAGACAATGCTTCACTAGGTTTCTCCATACCAACACCTTCCTCAGATCCACCCCTTCACCTCCACCACCTTCTTCCTTCAACACCAGTTCTTCCTTCTCCACGCCTTCCCATTCCATGGCTCTCCCATGCATGTAAACACCCTTATCATATCCCTTCATCTTTCTTCTTTCTTTCATTCTCTCATCTGTCTGCATGTTTCTTCCTCACAGTAGGCATGGAAGAGATACCGGTGAGAACGCTTGATGACACGGACGACGCTGCTGCAGTCTCATCCCCCAACAGTGCAGTATCGTCATTTCAGATGGATTTTTGCAGAAACAATAGAAAGTTTTCTGAGGGTGACAGCGAAGAAGACGAAAATGGGACAGCAAGGAAGAAACTCAGACTCTCCAAAACACAATCAGCTTTCCTGGAAGACAGCTTCAAAGAACACACCACTCTCAATCCCGTTAGTAACTCTCACTTTCCTTCTCCCTATCTCTTTCACTGTTTCAACCAAGGTACTGTTAGTTCTTATTTGTTATGTAAAAAAAGTGCAGAAACAAAAACTTGTTCTTGCAAAAGAGTTAAATCTCCGTCCCCGTCAAGTGGAGGTTTGGTTTCAGAACAGAAGGGCAAGGTAATTGAGAACTTCTGAAACCATGTTTGTTGCTTTTGTTTCTTCTTCTTTTTTCTGATAAAAAAACACAATGATGACAGAACAAAGTTGAAGCAGACAGAGGTGGATTGTGAGTACTTGAAGAGGTGTTGTGAGAGTCTGACAGAAGAGAATAAGAGGTTACAGAAGGAACTGCAGGAACTGAGGGCTTTGAAAACTTGTGAACCTTTTTTCAAGCAGCTTCCGGCTACCACCCTCACCATGTGTCCCTCCTGTGAACGCGTCGCCACCACCACCTCCACCTCCGCTGCCGCCACCAACAAAGGTGGTGTTTCTCGGGACAAGCCCAGAATATTGTCAAGCCCACCCGCAGCAGGCCCACATGGCTCATCAGATTGCTTCTTCATCTGATTGACCTATTTTTGTCGTTTAGCTATCATAAAATTGATGTGCATCTAAGAGCACAAAAGACTTTCAACTTCATCTCTTATTTTCCTTTTGTATAAAATGTCACATTTTCTACAAATTTCACTTAATTCTTTCTTTCCATATTTTTTTCTTCTTCTCTTTATTCTATGGGAAGAATGATCTTTTAGATCTATGGAACTATCAATTATTTAAGTTGTAATTCTTATAATGTTTTTTCATCTCACACTCAACTTCTTTCTCTCTTCTTTTAATTTGTAAGAAAACAATGTACAAAATTTATATCAAAACCTATGGATTATAGAAAAAACATGTTTGGTTAGGAAGGGTATTTGTTGTTGAATCTATCAGATTGGATTCATTAGTTTTTCTGGACTCAGATTTATACTTTTGTTGGATTTATCTATGTTGGGATGAGAATCAGATAGTTCTTTATTCATGTTTTTTTTCTTCATGTTTTTACATCTTTGATCTGACTTTAGTTTTGTTTGTATAATTCTAGGTTGGGTTTGGATTTGGTTTTTGAATGTTAAGCAAGAAACATAACATTTCTCTGTAATAAGTTGGAGTATCCCTAAATCACATTTATTTATTTTATTTTTAATAAAAAAATGACAAAATTTATAAACAAGTATAAGTTCTCTAATTATTTTGTCAATAGAAATGTGCAGTAGATTATAGCTTTAATTTTTAACATGCTAGGTTGTTTAATAATTAACATACTGCGGTTTAAATAGTTTGAAGGATAGTATAATTCATCTCTCTAAAGTTTTTAACATATCCTGTGAGAAATGATAAAAAAAGAAAAGAAAAATTTTATATAGCTATAAACAATTAAAAGGTATAAAAAATGTCTTTTGGAAAATGTAATTTTGAATAACATATTCGATTAACATTTATAGATCCTATAATAAAATACTATTTTCATTAAGTCATTTACTCTATGATTTAGTCATTTAGTCATCAATTTTGATAGGAACAGTTGAGAAAAATGTTTCTCTCAACTTTTTTACCATATACTAAAATTTGGTAATATCTAGATAACTTGCTATAGGTTTCTAAATTTTAGAGTGGTTATCTTGTTTGAGGTAAAATTTTCATAAGTGGAATTTCAGGTAAGGGAAACCAACTTTAACTTTCAATAGCACTCTAGGCTAGAAGTTCTGAATGTGGAGGAGATGTGTTCCAAGTTTCAATTTCTCTTACGGGGATGTTAGTTGAAAAAATTGTTTGATTTTATGTTGTGTGAACATGTATAAATATTATATTTTGATAGTTTGAAAGATAAATATTGTTTTTGATGTTGGAAAAAAATTTAAATGGTATGAATTTTTAAATATGTGATTGAATGATATGTATTATATATGAATGATGAAAATTGTATAAAATTGAGGTCATACATTTGGGATAATGTATGAGTTGTTGTTTGATGGTATTAAATATGAAAAGTATATGTTAACAGATATCATCTAGCTTAACTGATGATTTAAGTCATATAGACTAAGATATCAGGTGGTGAGAAGTTGAGAGGGAGTTCATGTACACCGGGTCCCACTGTAGATACTCAGTATTACATGTTTGAACTTACCTTGATCCTTTATCTTGGATTCACTGGTATAATTTTTGGATCAGGTGTTAGTCTCTAGTAGGAGTGTATTTAATTAGTCTTTCGGAAGACGATGAATTCATGTGCAGTCAATGGGATTGAAATGAAATCTAATCATTGTGATTGAAAATAGATCCATGTGTGGTCTATATGAATGATGAAATTAGTATTGAAATTTTATATGAAAACATTTAAAGAAATGTTTATAAATGATTGGTTTGATTGATTCTTTTTGCATGAATTATATATGTTATGAATTTTTTTTTCGTTAACTTACCCTTATTTTTCTTGTTATGTTTGAACTGCGAAAATTATACTACGTACACGAGTAAATGATCATATAGGTGTCGAAAGGTTTTAGGATGTATTTTTTAACCTTATATTATAAATATTTGAATTTCTATAAGCTCTAATCATGTATTAGGAATCATTAAAACAAAAATTATGATTTTATGACGATTTATTATAACGATTATAATTTACCCGTCATAATAAATGAGATGATGACAAATTATAAATATAAATTATTTATTATGTCACTTATTCTTTTACCCATCATAATAAATAAAATAATAACAAAATTATAAATATAAAATTATTTACTATGTTAGTTAATTTTTAGATTTTATGTTGGTTCCATAAATAACTATCATAATAAAAAAAAATTCACACATCTTAGTCTCACACTCACACTGAAATCTTCACTTCTTTTTATTAATAATTTTCGTAATGTTAATTATTCACTTTTAATTTATTAACAATAAATATTTTTTTTAAAGAAAAAATATGGCAATTTTTACATTTTCCGCTGTCAAAAATTGTGGAAGATAATTATTATCATTTTCCTTAAATTAAAATTAGATAAATTCGTATAAAGTATAAAATTTATAAATAAAATTTATAGTTTAAAGTATATTATTTTTCATAAATTCTGATCAATAAGAACAATTAAGTTTTTAATAATTCAAGTTTTATTTTAATCAACTATTATAATTAAATTATAATTTTGACAATGTCATGTAGTTTAGAGACATTATGTTATTTGTATTTAGAAAGTAATTCATGAATATTATTAAATACTAGCATATATAACAATTTGTTGATTTTTATAATTATATATTTTTTATTAGTTAAAAATATAAAAGAAAGTACGCTTATAAATATATCTATCAACAATTGGTTAAAAAATGTTGAAAGGAGAGAATTGAAAAATGTAAAAAAGAAATTGGATGACTCACAAAATTTTGAGGGACAATAAATTTTCTCAATAATTACTTTACCTCTTTCTTTCCTAATTTCTCATTCTTTCTCTCCTTTACTTCACTTTTCCGCCTCACACTCTCTATCATTACTCTCCGCACCCCTCTCACTTTCACCTTTTCTCTTCCCACTTTTTTTATTCACTATGCGCCCTCTCTCTCCTCCTGCAGTCACGTTTCCATTCTTTTCATACACTACACCCCTATTCTGTTTCTTTTTCTTTCTAATTATATATTTTATATAATTTATTTGTCGTATTATATTTACTTTTATTCATCCATTGTTCTTCTTTCGTTCAATGTCGTTTCATTGCTTTCGTGGAGCTGCCAATGGAAGCGACTGCGACGGAAACTGTCCTGACACCATCGGTTTATCTCGGAAGACCTTCCGCATTCGCCTTCCCTTCCAATTTTGCCTTCTCCATTAAGGTATTCAATCAATTTTTTATTTTTTATTTAAATTTTTGGATTATGATTTGTGTTAGCTAGAAATGTATGTTATGGATTATGAGAGTAGTGATGCTCTCTTAAACGTCTTAACTTTGTTAACAAATCATTTGGCATGTTGTTGAACAAGTAAATGGATGTACCGATTTGCCTTATTTGTAGAAAAGTGGGTAAGCAATTTGTTTTGCTAACATCTTTCAATTTACTTATGAGGAACTTTCTGCAATAATGTGTGATAAATGACGAGTTCTTTCTTTGATTTCATTAGAATTGTTACATTCCATTCTGATGGTAAATGTTCCTGACACAAATTGTTCCAAATTATTTATAAGGTGATGCATTAAAAACCATGACTTGCCACGTCTTGATTGCTAGGAGAATGATCTAGATACTAGTTCACAGAAGTACTCATTTCCAACTTCTTCAATTCTTCTCTGTCTTTTGAATTGTTGGAGAAAACCCTCTCCCATCCACAACAAAATCAGGTTCTCCTTTTCAAATTCATAATTTTTTTGGTAAAATTGCACAATAAACAAAACATCTCTTCAAATGTGATGGGAGATAATGGTAGTTTAATCTCAAAAACCGACAGAATGTTACTCTCAGAATCTTGCAAATGTCATATCTCATTGTTTAGTTTTGCACCATTCTTGTTTATCACTTTTAGACCTCAAAAGTCTTGCAAGTGTCTTCACAGCCAAAGGCAACCCTTTGCACTTCCTCACTGTTTCCCTCCCAACTTTGTTTGAACTTTGATGCAATTGCAAACTAAAATCACGTAAACAAAGGCATCTTTTGAACATAAATTCCAGGAATCTTCATTACACAACTCATTAAGATTATAAGGTGAAATAGTCTCCACGTCGATGTTTTAGTAAATCACATATTAGTCAAATCAAAATAGAGTCCCTTAAAGAAGAGATTAGGAAAAAAATTAAGAACGAGGTATACTCTGAATTTAAGACAAAGTTATTATTAGACATGGGAGCAAAGTTAACATCCATATTTGTTCAATCCTTAGTTGCCACTTCAAAGTTTTTCCCTATTCGTATAAGTCAAAAGGGAGTTGTGATGCTCCAGAAGGATTAGGGGGGACGTTGGTCCTACTATCCTTGCAGACTATAAGTTTTTTATTATTTTGTTTCTTATGTTATATGATTTTATAATTAATAAAATTTTAATGTATGTAACTATTTATAGAGCTATGGAATGAAAGTTCATTTAAGGTTCCAAGGACTTTCACATGTTATCCGAAAGAAGCTACAAATATAATGCACCAAATGTAAGTCATTTGTCTTACTGGTATTAAATTGTAATGTATAAATTATTATATTATAATATTTGTATTTAACTTGTAGAGTTCACATCAATCAGAAAGTTATGAATGCGAGTATTATGTAATGAGGCATATGCATAAAAGCATATATGCTAACATTAAGGACTCGTGGAAGGAGATAATATACAATTAACCCAAATATATTAAATATGTTGAATGTTAATTTCATCTTCAATTGATTGTGTAGATATTCAGTTATCCATCTCCATTGAAGTACAAAAGGTTCAAAAGCATGGACATAATATTTTTTTTAAAAGTACACTTTTTTATTACAGTTATTGTTAAATTTGTCATAAAAAAATATTATTTTCTATGACTAATTTGTCTTTAATCATCATAAAAAATAATATATTTTATGACAGTTAAAACATTATCTATTATAAAAAACAATACATTTTATAACAAAAAATAATATTTTATGACTGTAATTTTAATCATCATAATGTATTACTTTCTATGATGATTAAAGACAAATGAGTTATAAAAGTAAATTTTCTATGGTGGTTCCTTTATGTTTGACATAAAAAGTAAACGTTTTATGACAGTTGTACAATCATCATAAAAAACTCATACTTTTCTATGTCGTTTGTATTTATGAAAATTTTAAAACCGAGATAAAATGATATGTTTGAACTGTCATAAAAAAATATTTTTTACACTAGTGAATATTTTAAAAAACTCTAAACTTGTAAAGAAATATGTAGAACTTGTATTGTAATAATTAAATATATTTTCTGAAATATTACACAAATAATTGATTCGTTTAAAAAATGAGCATTTCTCACCTAAATAAAAAGAGTTGATGAACTAGCCTTTGGAATCCAACTCACTTCATCACTCATTATTGTACTTATAAATACTTTAACCAACATCTACTCAAAATGTTTTAAGAATAATTGTAAGGTATCAATTTCTTTGTTTGAGAAGTTACGACATTTCTTAAACATTAAATTTTAAGTTTATTATTATAATACATGTAAACAAAAATACAATTACAATGTGTTTTCACTTCAATGTTTCGTAGTGTAATCAGATTGTTAGAAAAAATCTTATAAATCACATGCATTTCTATTTAAAATATTATAAAAGGAGAAGATATATAGTTTCTTCTTTTTTAAATTCAATCATTTTTCTTCATAATTTTTATTTTAAATATTATATTTTTTATAGGAAAATACATAAAGTTCATTATGAAACATTAAAATTATAAACTAACATTCAATCTTTCTTGTATTCTCATAAGAAAAAAATTCCTTTTTTCATGGAATAATGAATTATTTCATAATTTTTTAAATTTTATTCTTTTAAGTAAAGATAACCAAAAGAATTGAGAATCCTAATTGAAAATAAGTTACAAAAAATTTAATTATGTTTTCCTTTATTTTATGTGTTACTCTAGATATTGATTTGAAAATACTAATAATGGTGGAAGAGTGGCAAGTCACTTCAACTGTTATTTACAATAGTTGTCTTTTAGAATTACTTATAATTAAGTATAACTAACTTATATCTTTAATTTGATATTATTTTATATTTTTATTAAAAAATTGATTTTTAAATTTTATATTTATCTTTTCATAAATATCTTTTTTGTGTATATCGTCTTTTCATTATCTAGTTTTATTTTAACAAGAAGAAAATGTCCTACATTAACCAAATCATTTATATACTAATAGTATAACAAGATTTAACCATTTACTTTTTCAATGTAAAAAATATTTATACTAATTACATAAATTATAGTCTGTTTTTATTGGTACAATTTATTCTTTTACTTTATGAAATTTAACTACTTGGATAAATATTAAACAGTTAATTAGTAGAGAATGATAATTTCCTTTATTTTGTCCTAGAATTATACAGTGTAATGTATGATAACTTTTTTACTTTTATTTTAACAGGTAATACTTAAATATTAATAAAAAAATACTTATAGAAACAATGTAAAAATACAACAAAAACAAACAAGAATAAGAATATGTGGTTTTTAAATATTAGGATTAAGATTAGCCGTCAAAATTATTACTTTATAAGACCAAACTAAACGGTAATCTATCAATTTCAGCGAAATTGGGATCCATAAAACTCAGGCCTTTCCTATTATTGTTGCAACCTATAAAGTTGGTAATCCCGTTCAATGTTTCTCTTTTTGTTTAGTTGATTTTTTTTCTCACAATTTACTCCATTAATTGTTAGTAATTTGCTTTTATTCTCCTGCCTTTTTTTCCCCACAGTTATTAAAATGCTAATAGTAAATAATATTATATTAAGTTAAAAATATATATTTTCAACTACTATATATAGATTCTTCGAGAATGAGAGTTGTTATCAATACATAGTTTTATTAGTGCATAATTTTCAAATAATATTGTCATATATCTGATTTGTTTAACAACATTATTTTTTTCATGTTTTGAATTTTGTTTTTGCAATGAAAGAAACACAACATTCCCACCATTCCAGTGAAAGTACTAATTCACAATTACATTAAATGCTGAACAGTCAGTGTTTAAGTTTTCCTAAACAAAAAATATATAAAGTAAGACTTGCACGAAGAAGAAGCATAGTGAAACAGTTCATACCAATAATTTGATTATTATAATAAATAAAATGTAATTGAATTTAGATTTACAAATAGGAACTGGAGGCTAAAAAGGAAATGAAGATGCAAAAGAAGAATAATTTACAATGATAAACAAAACCACCCTTGTATTCTCTTCTCCTCACCGATTTATGTCATCCATCCATATCAACAAATTTATTGCAGCACACATCTCTTAATCGTGTATATATCGGTTCACTTAATATTATGAACCTTTATATAGAAGCATTTTCTGTATATGGTTTCTTTCTATGCATGGGAACAAAAATGGTATATATATAGCATAAGTTACTTAACTTTAAATTTTGGTAGTTTATTTGTTACCTAAGTTTTCTTCTGCTCAAGCTGATTCCGATACTCTCTCATTAGAAGTTCAGCATAGAGAATCTCATTCCATATATCAGGAACACCAGGAAGGCACCAGTGGCTGCAGTCTTGGTATCTCAATGGTGATTTTCTTTCCTCAGGACTTAGATTTTGCTTCCTGTATATGGAGGGATGACCATCCTTTCTGAAATCTGTCATTCTAGTCACGTTTTGGTAGATCACACGGTTTTTCATATTCTTTAGCACCTTCTCCAAAACAATCATCTTATCTGGATACTGAGTTAGGTACTTCTCGTTGTCAATTGGATCAGTTTCACTATCACATTGCCCACCTGAATTCCACTGTCCACCGCTGCAGTTTCAGAAGTTTCTAGTTATGAGTAAGTCTTCTAGCACCATAATCAGATGGGGGTGCTCAATAAATGTATCTCTGTACTTGCAAGTAATGAACTTGAAACACAGTATATGATGAGAAAAAATAAGTAAAATAATTACCAATGCTTGTACTTGAGTTTATTTTTTTTTCCTTTTTTGTTGTTATAAGAGTTATTACATATTCAACCAAACGGAAATTAAATTACTTGTATTTTACCTGAAATGGGAAGCAGAATAGCCTCTGAAGAAGACCACTGTCTTGGATGGATTAATGTTGGCATCAACCCACCTGCTCCAAGTTGTTAAAGCTCTTCGGAATGCCTCAAGAACGTTTAACTCAGAATACACATGGCTACCTTCTTGGTAATAGTCCTGCCTGAAAATTGTCAGGGTCAATTTTTAGTCCACCTTCATAACAAGGATTCCTCTAATCTTGGAACTTAAGAACCAGTCATCAATAAGAATACAAGTGGAAAATGATCCATTGCAATGAAAGGGAAGTTGAAGTGTCATATCATACCCTTTAGAGGTTTTATCATGAGTCCACCAGTGGCCAGTGTTGAAGATGATAATATCTGCATCTTTATATTGAGAAGAAGATTGACCAACTAAATCTAGACGAAGTGTTTCCTTCTTTGTCCCATTCTTATCAGTCATTTCCCCTTCTTGAACCAAAAATGGAGACACGAAAAGCTCCACAGAGAAGTGATAATCCTAGTTATACCAAACCGAACCAGTTCTGTTAGGCTAAGAATAACAAATCAACACAAATACGGAAGCTAAAACACAAGAGGGTTCAATACTCACTTTGAATATAAATGAATAAGAGGCTTCGCCTCTGAAATGAACTCTTCCATTTGCTTCATAAACCTTCTTTTTATCCTTCACAGCACTTTTCAATATGCAAATCAGAGACTCCCACATGTTCCTATTGAGCGAATCGCCAACAAAAACAAGTTTCTTTCCTCTCAACAATTCCAGCATTCTATGCGCATTCAACCTATGACCAATTCAACCAAATTAGGAGCCCCAAAAAGAAACAACCAATAGATCAATTCTAGTACAATACAAAACAGCAACTTGCCATTAGCCAGACAAAACACCAACACGAAGCAGACAAATGTTGTCAATTTTGGACTAACAAAACCATCCATCAAATTAAAAAAACTTCACCGCCTAAAATTAAAAACAAAAAAATTCAATATTTTCCAATACCTTGGGAGGCTGCAACCCTTAGGCTTCCACTTATATGTTAGATATTCCTTGTCGGGCCTTCCATTCCTAATACAATTGAACTGTTCATCTACCAAAGAGCAAGAACCTGGCTTATAGAGAGGATAAGAACCATCCTTAACCCACTTTCCATCAAAAAAATCACACTTCATGAGAGACTCCATCGATTCATCGTTCCCCTTAGCGTGACTCTTCCCATTAATATGTTTCCTAGCCAGAGAAGCCGTGTAATTATCATTCGAAGCAACACCCTTTACCGAATCGGCCTTCACAGAAGAATTAGAACTTGAGTTCTGATGTGGAACTTCCTGAACAGGGAAACTCACTGAAACATTGGTTGCAGATGTTGCAGGTGTTGCAGGTGCAGTAGCATTTGTAGTTTGATTTGTGGTTGTAGCTTTAACTTCAGCCGAATTAAAAGTTTGATTTTTTACAACCCCAGATGTTTCCTTAGCGACAAGGGGTGGTGATGACTTCGCCTCCAAACTTGGAGCGTGAGAATTCGTGGTCTGGTTTGTGGTTGGGAAAGGAACTGCATCTTGGGATGAAACATCCGAGGTTTGTGTTCGGTTTAGAAAAGAGGTTGCTTTGAGTGTTTGAGTTTCTAAGGTAGTGTTGAGATGAGGAGAAGAAGCAGTGGCATTAATATTTGCAGATCTAGAAGTGTTAGTGTTGTTTGGCAGTGGATCAGAGGAATTGGAGGGTGAAGAAGTGTTTGGGAAAAGGAGTGAGAAAATGGCAGGGATTTGAGGCTTGAAGGAACCATCTGGGGATGATGTGGAAGAAAATATGTTGGTGAACCAGGGAGAGGAAGCGTTTGGAGAAGGGGAAAAGGCTAAGAAAACAGTGAAAGCGACGAAGGCAATTATGAAAGCGTATGCAAAGGCCACTGTTTTTCTGGTTTTGAGAACGGATGAGAGGGTCTTGAGGTCTGTGGAGAGGTTGGTGCCACCTATGGGAACGTACTTGGTGGCATCAGCCATGGAAATTGGAGGGTTGTGTTTGTGTCCCTATTTTTTTGGAGGAAGAAGATGAGAGTTAAGTGGTGAGAGAAAGAAAAAGTAAAGTTGTTGCTTCCAGTGGCATACAGTTGCAGCCTTCAGGGGTATTGATACATGAACATGAACAAGAGTCCTTGAGAGTGTGAAAGTAAAGAGTGCATAGAAGTATGGGTGGGGTTGTTGAGTTATGTATGGCCAATGAGTTATGTATGTCCAATCACTACAGCAAAATCTAGAAAGTCTTGTGTGAGAATAGACTTTGTAGTGTTAAGTGTAGAGAGAGAGTAATGGTAATTAGTGGAGTGGAAGAGGGAGAGAGAGAGAATATAATCAAAGGAAGAAACAGAGATACAGGGTTTGATTGATTCCTTAGCAAAATATATTCAGAGTTTCCAGCATGGTTAATTACAGGAATTAAATACGATAAGAGGATTAAAATCTTGCCAAAATATGATTAGCATATATGGATATTAAGATAGATAAGATTTTATTATGATGAGTAAAAAAATTAAAAATGTTAATTTGTTATTCATTACCCTTAATATAAGGATTATATTGTTAAATTGAACATTGGAATATTTTTACATGCAGTCATTTTCTTTCAAATATCTCACATCTTGAAGAAGACAGTAGATGTTGAATACTCATAACAGAAACATATGGTATTATTTTGCAAATATAGCATTTATCTTCAATAGATATGAAATAATGTTATATATATTCAAGTTTTGAATTCGATATTTTTTATTAATTTAATGTAATTTATGCTAATTAATTTGTTTATACCAATAAAAAGAATGTTTATTACTATTTTGAAATTTTGTATTTTAAATATTTGTTTATTAAAAATATATTTTGAATCATTTAGAAAATATATATGTGGAAAAGAAAAAAATAAGAAGAACAAATCCTAACCTGCAAACATGTTATAAATGTAGATTAAGAATAAAAAATTAATTTTTTTTAAAGTAGTTTATAAAAATTCAAATTAAAAAAAATTAAGAAAAAAATCATGTAAATTAATGTTAATGTTGGAAGAGATTAAATAATATACATAGTATCTTAAATTTTAATTTCAAAGAAAATTATTTTAAAAATATAAAAAAAGCACATATTAATAACTAAAGGTGAAACAGAAAAAACAGAAAATATTTAAAAAACTAATATAACAGTAATTTGTCATATATCTAAACCATATAGTAAAATGATAAGAATAATGGAAATGAGAATACTAACCTTTTCTTATAAGATTTAACAAGGCCACTATAGTGTTTTGTCGGTGAAGCCGCGTTTGCAATTTGGAATATTTGAGATGCACATGTACTACACAGTAACCATACAAACATAATGTTGAATTCAAAATTCAAATTCTTTTCAAATATTTTTATTATATTTTTTTTTTATTTCTAAATAAAACTTGATAATTTTATAACAAGTGAACTTTGACTGTTTTAAGAAACAGTGCATAATTTATTACTATATTAAAAAAATTATAATAACAAATTAGTATAAGATGAAATGTACTGAAAAGTCAAGATAAATTTTTCTCTCACTTAATAATGTGACCTAGTTGTTCTGTGAGAAAGATAATTAAAAAAGAAAGAAACTAAATAATTATATATTTGGTGTGTATATTTCTATAGTAAATGTTGTATTTTTTATTGAGTTTTAAAAATGTATGAGAAAAACTAAATCTAAAAATATTTAAATGGTTAAAGAAAGTGTGTGACTGTACGGGTAAGACTTCCGGACATGACTATGAACGGAACATTTAGCTGTTATATATAATGTTAGGACACTTGTTTGTAGTTGTGCATCACACGCGCTTTATTTGACGTTGTCGGTTTGTTTATTTATTTGAAGAAAAACAGTGGCGTGGATATGTGTGGCCTATGAAAGTGCGGGGTGTATGAGGCATTGCTACTTCATTCATAGACAACAGTAACATCCTCTGATCTACACACAATTCCCGTGACCACTGTCTTAGCGTGTACTCTTTTCTCTTTCATATATTCTTTTGAATATACATTTTAAAAAGTTCAAGATGTATTTAGATTAGGGAGTATTTGAAGTAAAAATGAAAAAATAGAAACTGAAATTATTTAGATTAAAAAATAGTAAAAGTAAAAAAAAAACATTGTAAAAATATGTGAATAATATAATTAATATAATAAATTTAAAAATTAAAATAATATAATTATAAAATGATTAAATAACTCTTGTTATTATACATTAATTTTAATTAAATATTAAACTATTATTTTATTATTATTATAAAATTAATGTTATTATTATTTTTATTGATTTTTTTAGTTTTATTATTTACACTTTTATTATTTTATAATTTTTTCCTTAACAATATTAGTTATTCTAATTGTATTGTATTTATTATTACTATTATTATTTTATGATACATTATTATTTTTTTATTATTTAATAGTTATATTATTATTATTTTATAAATTTACATCATTTATTATTATTAAAGCTATTTCTTTTATTTTTTTCTACTAGTTTATAAATTTATTATTATTATTTATTTTGAATTTTATTGTTTATTATTAATATTATTTGAATTTTTTATAATTATATTATTATTTTATAGTTATATGGTTATTATTTTATAAATTTACTTCTTTTATTATTATTAAAAATATTTAAATTTATTATTTTTAATAATTTTATAAAAAACTTAATACAATCAATTACTTTATGTTATGTAATTGATTATGTCATCTTATCTATTAGTTTCTATACAATACATAATTATGTTATGTTTTATTTATATTTATTTTTATTTAAATAAGTATGTAATATTTTTATATTAGTTTTTTAGTTGGATAATTCTTCTTATACACTTGGCTATAAGGTGTTTAGTTTTCTTTTCGTAAATTTTTTCCTCATCTCTTTGTTTTTTTTAGTTACTAGTAAGAAAAAGTTCATATTAACGACGGTTACAATGTTATGTAAAGATAATTTTTTTAAAGATGATTTTGCACTGTCCTTATAAAATCACATTAATAATATGTATTAAAAAATATTGTTATTCAACTAAATAAACTATAAAAAATTAAAAAAAAACATGTGTTTTTAATGACGGTTCTAATGAAGAGCCGTCATAAATGTTTTTTAAAGACGGATTTCAAATAGAACTTTCATTATAAGTGTATTTTTTTTAAAAAAATATTTTTATTATTATATATACTTTAATTCTGTATAAAATATTAAATTTTCAAAAACAATAATGCATTTAATATCAAAATTTAAATATGAAAGAAAACAAAAAGTTCTATAAATATATGAAAAAAAATTATGTCATTTTAAAATGTTATACATGGTTACCTTAAGGTGCATCCAAGTGAGTTTCTTTGCATTTACACTTGCACTTCTCCTCCTACTCAATATGTTATATCCAGAATGAAATAATAAGGATTCATGTTAGAACACATACATAACATTATGTAATGTAATGTATGAGTAATAAATTTGTGAATGTAATATAATCATAATGGTTTCATAAATCTCTAATTTATACTAGAAAATATCATGCAAAATTTCAGATTTTTCTAACAAGTGTAAGTATGAGAACTAAAACCTCAAAATACTTGGAAAATACCTAAATAATACTTAAAAATAAAAAATAATAGTAAACGATGGATTTTTAGAATTTTGGTGGACCACAATCTCTTTTGGAATTGGTCACATGATTCATTACATCGTTTTAAGCAACTTTCGTTTTTTACGCATCTCCATCCAATTTCTCTATCAAAAGTCATGACCATTTGAAGTTTTTTCATGTTAATTTTTGCCAACTCCAAATCTATCTCTCTTCTATTCAATGTCAGGACTCCTCCATTAAATATTCACTAAATGAAGTTCCCACAGATCCTAAACTACTAACTAATCAACACATAGATGCATGCAACATGTTCAATGTATACAAATATTATCTAATTCATTATAAAATAAAATCCAAATTGTCGAGGATCGGATACCCTCATACTCATAATCAACACGTACATTTAAAAAAAGTCAAGAATATTATAATAAAGAATAAAATAAATAAAGAATGTGAAAAATAAAGAATATTCAAACACTAATATGGAAAGAATAGTGACGCGGGTGAGAGGTGATAAGACGGAGCAGAACCAGTGTCGCGGAGGACCAACAGCGCGGCGCGACAGCAACATCCTTCCTTCAATGAAGTGGCAGCGTGTGGTTGTAGTGGAGGGAGGGAGGTGGCGCAACCTTAGGGGTGGTCATGCAATGCAAGCATATGGGAGACGACGCAGGGGCCGCGAGAGGTAGAGGGAGACGGGAGGCAGAGTGAGAGAAAGAAGATAAGTGAGAGTGAAGAAGGTGAAGTGAGGTGGAGAGAGTGGGATTGTAGCTCACGGTGGTCGTGGGTGAGGAGTGTCAGTGAAAATGAGTGAGGGAAAGAGAGAGTGGGTTGGGCAGGATTCTATTTTTTGGTTGGGATACACATAATTAACTACAGGGTTCTATAAAGAACCGTATTTATTCTCACATTGTATCCAAATTAACGGCAAACACAAAAAAATTGCAAAAAATTACGAAACTACCACCATCTCTCTTTTTACAATTGTTCTTTATGAACCGTCTTTATAGGGAGTCGTAAATTACATATTTTGTACTAGTGTGTGGACGTAAATTTTCTCTACATTCTTTTGCTTGAACTCAATTATCTCTCTCTAGAAGACTATAAGAAAAGTTATTTGGTCGGTTTCTGTTACTGTTGAATTAGTCATCCTCTTGTTGTTGGTCATGTTTCTTGTAGTTACCATAAAACCTCTTATGTCTTTCTCAGTCTCACAGTGGATGTCAATTGTTTTTGTATGGGTCGAGACTTCACGTCTTCACTATTGTTTGTACTTCTTAGACTTTTCGGTGTCGACTGCTAATAGGTTTCAATTCTTTCTCTTCGATCAAGAGTGGGAAATACTTACAAAAGATCATTTGATGCTTGAATTAGTACCCAATATTTGATGGTTAAAGATAATAAATATTATTAGATCGTAGATTAATATTGATCAACCTATTTATAAAAATATGATATAGTATCATACTAATCAACCTAAACTAGTATAAAGATTATATTTAACTCATATATTAATTTAATATTAAATACAAATTCTCAGTAAAATTTATATTTAAGTGTTTTTTATCTTAATTTATCGAAATAGTATTTACCGCAATAATTGAGATACTAATCAACATGTTTAACCAAAATAGTATCGTGTAGGATATTTTGTCATGTCGTGTAGGATATTTTGTCATGTGTAGTACATATTTGATATTTGATAAAAGATTCAAATCACATACATAATGTACTTTTAAGTAAAAAAGATACACTTGAGTTTCTTCAATGCATTTTGTCATTCAATCCCTACATTTTCAAGAAAATTTACGGTAAGAGAAATACATAGAAAGAAGTTAAATATTTAAACATGATGCATCTATTATTTATTATTTATATAATACATTTATAAATTTGTGTACTTTTCCTTGTTTTATATATTAATTTGTGATATATATTTTATATTTTAAAGTGAAAGGTGAACGGTGAAGACTCGTACACAAAAGTAATTCAAAGCGTAAACAAAAATAAAAAGTGAAAGTTTGTTTAGTCGTTAGATTGAAAAGGTTGGTATATGTAATATATAAATATATACAAAATTACCTACTAATCACTAACTAAAGCTTCGGTTTCCAAATGTTGCCTTTCCTTTTCAAACACAAATCAATCTATTTCATTTAATGGTTTTATACGTTGCAATGCCCACTTTTTACTCGTTATTCTAAAAATATTACGGTCAAATTGTTGTTATTTTTTTATATTTAAGATCATTCATACCCTTATGGGTATTAATGGAATGTTAAGAATTGAGCTATCTAGATAAACCATAATCGTCTTAAAGCTTTTACTTTATCATATAAAAATGTGATTTGTACGTTGAAAAAAGTTTGATGGAAATTCAGAATCGTAAATAAATTAGTTTTATTATTGATTAATTAAGACTGCGTTTAGAAAATAGATAATAAAAAAAATCAGTAATTGAAATAAATTTGAGGAGATCTTAGTTAGTTTGAAATGTCCTTTTGAACTAGAATTTAGAGCGTGTATTTTTTATTTCTTTCTAAGATGACGGTGGTTGATTGGCACGACGCTGCATTAAACTTGCGTCAGATTCATTCACCAAACTTCTCTCTACCGACTGAAACATAATACTGCAACTGTCCCATCTTTAGGTCATGCATGCCTAACCAAATCACTATCAATTTCAATTCCAACTCTCTCATCGCCTTTTGTAGTGTAGTAGTACTTTAGTTTGTTGACCTCTTGCAATTCTTTTTTTCTCAAACCCACCTTCAAAGTGCTGCATTCCGACTATTCTCTCATTCCTCTAATATCATATTAGAGTTAGTAAGAGGATATATTACAAAAGCCAACTTTAACTCTAACACAATCTCGATTTATGAGGTGAGATTTGTATTTATTTATATACAATTAAATACTTTAATTTTTAATTGATGTGTCATTTCTAATCTATCTCTTCACATTGAGAGTGACAGTTTGTGTGTGGGACAACATATTATGAGTGATCCGATAACGGTCCGATAGCGGGTGACACGATAAGCTCAACAAACACTCGATATGATGGACTTTAAATGACTCTGATACCATTTTACAAAGTAGACTTTAAACCTAACTCAACTTCATAGATTCGGCTCATGAGATGACATTTGCACCCAGTTATATACAATGAAATAATCTAATCTTTAATCGATTAGGATCTCCAATCAGTATATTATATTAAGAATTTGTTTAGTTTATCAAATAACTTTAACTTTTATAAATTACCTGTAAAAATATAATTTTATACATGAATTAACAATTTTAATCTGAAAAATATACTAAAAATTTCACATTGATTAAAAATTGAAATATTTTATAATAATAATTAAATATAATTAATTAAAAATTAAAACATTTTATAATATATAATTGAATGCAAGTTTCTTTTCCTATTAGATGTTAAAATTTATTTTCTAATAATAATTGAATGAATTGCGTTGATTGGATTTTCTTTCATCAGATGGAGGAAGAAGAAGAAGTATATACTTAGCCATTAGATATACATGTCTTAATAATATGATTTATTTGAATAAAGATTTATCATTGATTATGATGTAATAGTTTACCCACATCATAAATTCTTGGTCGGTTCAATACTTGTTTTCTCTCATAAATAAAAGTTTAGTAAGGAGCACAGTTCATATTGAAGGGTAAAAAAGGAATAAAAAATCCTTAATTGTTTATATGATTTGTCATTACTATTTTCATGTGAGTGTTGTTTTATTTATTTTTAAAAGGAACCTATATTGTTGGAAATTGTTGGCACAAAATAAGAATGTAGTGGTAGGAGCATGTGATCTGGAACGAGAAAGTAAAAGAGAAAGATGAGAAAGGAATAGACATGCGAGCGTGTAGAGAAGGTGCTACAATATTGCCACCGTCGAGTTTGTTTAAAGAAAGATTTCTTAATCATCTGTTTCAAATCTATGAAAAAATAATTCAAAGTTATATATATAAATGGTAGACAATAATATTATAAAATTGATCGATTGAAAGTGTTAATATTATAAGACATATGATCACTCCAAGGTTACTAATTTTTTAGAACTAACTATATTTGCATACTTTAATATCGAGAGTGGTATTATTATTATTCATTAATTATATTTATTTGATATGATTATTATGAAAAAAATTATTTATTATCTATATTTATCACTTAAAGATAAATATAAATGTATGATTAAAGTTTTATAATTTGAATTTTAATTGAAATCTCTTAAATTATATATTTAATAGAGAATTAAAACTAAACGTGAGTTGAGTGAACTAATATAAATTTATTATATAATTTAGCTTAGTTTTTTTTATGATAATAGTTTAGATTTTATTACAATAAAATATAATAATCATAAATTGTCCTAATCATACTAAAGAATAGTTTAATATAGTAATGTTTAATTCAATAAGAATAACTAGTTTAATGTAAGGGAGAAATAAGAAAAGATAGATATCATATAGACTTATGGTGAAATTTTATCACTTAAATTACTTTCTAAATATGATGTTCCTCTAGTTGCATTATAGTTAAACAATTGAATATGATAATATTCAAAATCCACCGAATAACAAATAATGAGTCGACAGGGCAAGTCATAAATAATAAGTGGTAGAAGAGGAAGAAGAATAGTATCAAGAAGGTGTGAAAGGCAATGAATATCATATATTAAGTGATTATATTGTGCATTCACTTGAACATGATGTCTAAATTCCTTTAAACTACCCAATGTGGCTTAATTTTATAAAAAGATGGAATCAAGAGATGTCAACAAAGTTGGGGATGTATTTGATTTTCTTGAAGATTTAAAGCAAGTTAATTGTAACTTGTAAATGGATATTTAAAACTAAATGTGACTTGAAATGCAATATTAGAAGTTATAAATCTACACTCATCATCAAATGTTTCTTATTTTTTAAGGATGACATCAACTACAAAGAGAACAACCTTCTCTCTTTTGTTTTTAGGAAGGATTTAAGGATTGTTGACTTTGGTGCCTCATTATGATTTAAAGATTTCAAGAAACTCATTTTATATATTTTATGTAAGTATTTTAATTCTTATATATCATTAAAGAGTACAATAAATGTGAAAAACATGTTATCTAAGATTTGTGTAATAATGTTGAATCCTAGAAGATTATACAATACATAAATGTATGTTTATAAACATTGATGAAATTGCCAATAGCTAAAATGGACATTTTGGATCGGGATTTTTCATGTTAAAAATATAAAGGAAATAACATTGTTATTCATTGTAGTTTGATATTTCTTCAATCATAAACCAATATATACATTAACAAAATGTTTACATATTATTTAAAGTCTAGAAAATATTATCATTACTCTATCACTAGTTATACTCACTCAACGAATTAAACACATGTATAACTTTGCTTAATCACAATTATGCTAACTTAGTCAAAGGTCTACTTGCCAAGCAACTTTTAATCTACCAACAAACAAAATTCTCAAGATTTTATTGAATTAAATTTTACTCAACGAATAAATGGTTATCCATCTTAGGTTTTCAAATCTTAGGTTTTCAAATAAATGAAATCGCACAACAAATAAAATGGTCGCCCAATGACTATGTTGAAAATAGTCATGTAGAAATGCATAGATTGCACCAAATTGTTCCAACAATGTTGCAGCTTATTTTTTTTAAAAAAAATAAAAGCTTTCATGTTACGCATCACTATGCAACTTAACATCTCAGCTATACTGACACCTCGAGTAACAATAATCATTTGCCATCGCATGAAAAAAAAGAATTATTAAAAAAAAAAAAATACAAAATATATGGGGGGACTGGACCAAAACCCATATGTTAACAAAAAAGATACATAGGTAGACTATACCTATTCATAAATAATTCTAAGAACAGACTAGATGGTAGCCTAATATACCAATGAAAAGATTCTCTATGAATAAATATTAAATTAGCCAACTTATCAGCACACGCATTCCCTTCACGAAAAATATGAGTAATCCTAAACCTGATTTTCCCACAGTAATTAAGACAAGTAATCCATCAATTACGAAACATCCAAGGAACATTGGTCCTAGTAGTAAACGCAACACAAACCAAACCAGAATCACATTCTAGTCAGACATTAGTAAGCCCCATCTTTTGATCTTCCTCCATAGCATGTATAACTCCATAAAACTCAGCAACCAGAGCAGTCTGAACTTCAAGAAACGCATAGGAAGCTCCAATAAATTCCCTCATACTCCTACGAAAAATACTTCCACAAGTAGCAAGACCAGGATATCTCCTAACAGCCCCATCAGTGTTAATTTTAACCGAGCATGGTGAAGGAAACTCCTATCTAACAAGAAGAGGACGAAGAACTTTACCAGTACGAGTATTAATACAAAAAAACTTGATCACATTGAAATCCAACATATCATTCTTCATTGAAGCTTTAGATGAATTACCCACTAGACGAGTTAAATCTTTAATAACTGAAATTGTCGTAGAAACCTCAATCTTATCCTGAAAACGAGCATAATTTCTCATACGCCATATCATCCAAATAGAAAAAGTTATCACAACAAGCTTAATCAATTTAACCAAAGGACTACCATCACTCTTAATAAAATAGAGAAGATTATCCTTATTAGAGAAATGAGAAGTAGGATCCAACTCCAAATACGCAAAGCATTAGAACATTCAAAAAATAAATGTTGAATAGATTCCTCATGCTCTTCACAAAGCGTACACATAGAACAAATATGCAGACCTTTATTTTGAATATGTTAATCTGTAGGAAGTCGCCCATGAAAAACTTTCCAAAGGACAAGAGTTTTGGAAGGCGGAAGATATGAAGACCAAATAAATTTACCCAAACCACATGGAACTCCTGGACCCAAGAGAAAAGTCCTAGCTGATTTAAGAATGAAAAGACCAGACTCATCTAGAATCCAATTAGGAATATCTTGTTTCGCCCTAACCATGATATGACTAAAAAGATGAGGTATTTGCTGTAAAAACAATGGAATATTCCAATCACCACCTACCCAAAGCTGAGAGACTGTATCCGGAATGCTAGCACCATCAGATAATCCTACAATATTTGCTAAAGAAGTAGTAACACACCATTTATCATTCCAGAAATTAATAAAAGAACTTGTACCAACAGTCCAAGAAGTATAATCAAGTATAATAGAATAAAACTGTTTAATTCCAGGCCAAAGAGATGAGGATGTATAAAGCATTCGAAACTCGTATTTTAATTTAAGAACCATGACTTTCAAGAGTAAAGACCAAGGCCTATTGCTATAAGGAAAGTTCCAAGCAAGCTTAAGAAGGTATGCATTATTTTCATGGTGAAGGTTAATAATCTTCAAACCTCCATTCTCAAAGGGAAAATAAATCGTAGCCCAATTAACAGTAGCTATACATTTTTTTTCAAAATATCACCAGTCCAGATAAAATTTTGACACCACTGCTCAACTTGCTTAAGAAAAGAGACAAACCATTTATACAAATTAAAACTATAAGCTAGAAGACCCGTAATCACCGTATTGACCAACTGAACACAACCCATCATGCTAAGAGATTTACCTTTGCAAGAAGCAAGCTTCAATTTGACTTTATCAGCCAAAGGTTGAAGAAAACGACCCCTTGGAGCACCAACAAAAATAGACACTCCTAAATAAGTGAAAGGCAAACAACCATGACTACAAGAAAGAATACGTTGAATTTTGGTGACAAATCTTGTAGAATTATCCATGGTGAAAAAACTACTCTTAGAATTATTAACATATTGACCGGAGAAGTCACCATATGTTTTAAGAAAAATACTCAAATTTCTAAGAGACTTATTATTTGACCTATAGAAAACAAAAATGTCATCCGCATATAAAATATGAGAGAGTGTGAGAAAACCTTGCAGACTAGCCATATGTAGTATCTTCTTATCATAAACAAGCTTTAAGAGACCTTTACTAAGAACTTCCTCTGTAAGATATAAAAGTAGAGGAGACAAAGCATCACCTTGTCTAACACCTCTACTACAAGGAAAAAAAACCCACCAAACTGCCATTTATTCTGATAGAAAGTATAACTAACGAAGAATAGTACTAATTCAACCGACAAACAAGGGGTGAAAACCAAAGCGTGACAAAACTAATAATAAAAAACTCCAACTCAGAGTGTCAAAGGCTTTGTGAATAATTTACCAACAAGAATGATAGAAAACACCACCAAAACCATCAAGACCAGAAGCACTATTACCATTAAGGTTAAAAACAACATTCTTGATTTCCAAAAAATCAGGACATTTAATCAACATCATATTCTTCTTAGAGGAAACCAACTCAGGAATATAAGTACCAATAAAATCTTCCATATTGCATGTATCTTGATCATGAGACATAGACTCAGCATAAAGAGCATTACAAAAGTCCAAAATATGTTCCTCAATGAGTTAAGGATCCTCAATAACCACATTGTCAATTCGTAGACGATGAATCCCACTAGAATTATTTCTCCTCTTGACCACAACATGGAAAAAAGCAGTATTTCTATCCCCGTCTTTAAACCAAAACATCTTAGCCCTTTCTTTCCAAAACAAATACTGACAATGAAGAGCCTGATCAAACTCCTCCTTAGCGATCTTTTCTTGATAGAGAAGCCCATTAATATCAGACATACTAACAGTCTTTAAGGTTTGTTGAATACCAAGGAGGAGACCCTGCTTAAGAAGAACAAAATTGTGAACATTACCAAAAGAATTTTTATTCCAGTCACGGAGCTCAATTTTCAAAAATTTTAACTTATGTTGTAAAATAAACATAGGACACCCAACAACCTTATTATCCCAAGAATCGTGAATAAGCTTCAAACATGATTTATCCTGAAGCACATGGAAAAGAAACGAAAATTACTAACCTTCCTCAAATAATTACTAGCAAGACTAGCAAGTATAGGGGAATGATCAGAACAATTTTTAACAAGAACCTGATAAGTACAAAAATCTCGTGCATCCAGACACACTCCGTTACATAACGCTCTATCCAGTCTTCTATGAATACTATGCAACCCTCTCCTTCCATTACACCAAGTATAACAAGTTCCAGTAAAAGTCATGCAAGAAAGATCATTAGAGTTAATCCAATCAAGGAATTCATTACAAGAAACCTGATTAGAAGCCACCCCCCTTTACAGTCATCTACCGAGAGCACAATATTAAAATCTCCCATAATACACCAAGGCCCTATGAAGGAACTAAGATCCCTCCACAAAAATCGTCTAGCCACGTATACGTTAGCACCATAAGCACCTGCAAAGTTAAAACATTTATCATGCAAATGGCAAGTTATAGAAATAAACTGTTCATTTACCAAGAAATTTCAGACCAAAGTAGGAATCGACAAACACCAAAGCTTAGCAACTTTATTAACAATAGGAGACATAGCCACCAAATGCATATTAATAGATTTGAAAAGGACTTCAAAAGCATTAGTGTACGACACCTTAGGTTTAGCAAGAAAAACCAGAAGGGGTTTATGTAGTTTAAGTAAACTAATCAACATCTCCACAATTTTGTGGTTTCCCAGTCCTCTAACATTCTAGAAAAATGAAGAGACCTTCATTGTGACGTTGTGGAGAGGATTGTCTTAACAGTTTTTTTGGATTTACCAGTCTCCTTAGGTGGTCTCCCTGGTTTTATTTTAGTGCAAACTATTTCCTCCCCAATATCACTGTCATCCTCATCCATCTCATTAGGATCAACCCCAAATTTTGAAACAACATTTGTAGTTTCCAAGCCATCAAGAGAGGAAAAGTGATTTTGCAAGATCAACCATAGTGCTTTAACATCCCCAAGAGGTTTAGCCTTCCGAGGGGATGTATGAGGCGACGAATGTGGTACAATTATAATAGCAGAGACCTCCACATGATGACCATCAATTAGATTTGTAGTTGGTATGTTAGAACCTGCCGGTGATTTAGCCCTCCGAGGAGAGGTAGAAACAATCACAAGAGCAAAGACCTCCACATGATGATCATCAATAGGATTCGTAACAATATAAGGATCACCTCCCACATCTGTGGAGTCCAAACCCTCGAGAGAGGAAAAATGATTTTGCAGGACCAATGATGGGGATGGTACAGTCACAATTGCAGAGATCTCCTCGTGATGACCATCAATTGGCGTATTAATTGGTGTTGTAGAATCTGCAGGTGATTTAGCCCTCCGAGGAGAGGTGGGACACAATGAAGATGGTACCGCCACAGGAGCCCGGACCTCCACATTATGATCCTCAATAGGCTCATGAGACTGTGAGTCATTCGCTTGCATAATAGCAGGTAACATCTTCTGATCTGGGAAATCCGATGTGTGAAGGGACAACCCCTGCCTGGATTTATGATCTGAGGCATCCTTAAGAGGAGGCATATCAGCAAAATCATCCTCCACTCTGCCTGGTTTATCATAAGCAATGTGGCCCAAGGGGGACCCTGCATTAGCCTCGCCAGGAACATCAATGTTCAATGTGGGGCCTACCACGAGCTTCGGTTGCAGAACTTTCTTCTGATACTCTTTACGTTGTTTAGGAACCGTGGTCCTCCCCTGATTCCGTTCATCAGATATCTTCTCAGAAGGTTTATGTTGAGGCCCAGGAACACAACCCTGAGCATGAATCACCCCGCACTGAGCAAGCTCATGTCCTATCATCTTACAATGAGAGCAAAAAGGAAGGAGTCATTAATATTCTACACCAGCTACAAAAGTATAGTCTGGACGTTCAACCCATATGTGATCGGGAAGAGGGGACAACATATCAATATCCACCAGGACTCTAGCAAACATACCCCTATTCTTTCTCGTAGTACTTTCATCCAAAGACAAAGGAGTACCAAGACCTCTGATGATGGAAAAAAATCACCCTTGGTTTCCAATACTCCAAAGGCAATTTGTGGATTTGAATCCAGACCTGAGCTTTGGTACTCTTCATAGTAGCCAGAATAAAGTTTTTTGTCCAGACAAACAGTCTTAAGAAACCCGAAGATAACTTCAAGGAACCCATTCCGAGGACCCATCGCATGTCTTCTATAGAAGCGAACTCAAACTCATAAAAACCTTTTCCAAGAGGGATTGTTTTCCATATGGTCCAAGAACCTTCCACACCGGCTGCAACTTTTTAGTTAAATCCTGATGTGTGAGAGGTTTATCTCCCTTAAAAAGAATAACTTGATCATGTAGATGTGTATTGCAATTCTCAAGGCTAATAAAGTAATATGCCTCATCGTTCCAGACTACGATCATATCTCCTTCAATAAGAAAAAAAAATGTATAATTCTCAAAACATGAACAAATATTTTCTATATAAGACCATATTTCACCTAATAGGACAGTAGGAATAGGAATAAATGAGTAACTGATTAAAAAAATACATTCGAAAGCCACATAATATTTTATGTAGTTTAAAATAGTAATTATAATTTTTTAATATTTATATTAAAACTTTAGACATTACGGAAAGAAAGGAACGTATAAAAAGGTGTGGCGGGAATTATTTTTTGATGGAAAAGCGTGCGAAGATTTGAGGAAAGATAAAGCTTTGTCGTAAATAAATAATAGAAAAAATATGCCTACAGTGTTATAGATAATATTACTAATGTTTTCTTTAATTGTGTTTAAAATTTTATTTTTAACAATTACAACATATTTAATAAAGTACATAGTATTAAGATAAAATTTTAAATATAATTAAAGAACAAAACCTACAATACCAATGATTTTATAGGTAAGTTTTGTTAAAAAAAACAACAGTTTCTAGACATGATTTTTCTGCTAGATCGGAAACGAAGTATATTATTAATGAGAAATTAGAGACGTGTGAGATTTCTAAACCTTCACGTGACAACAGAAGCAATGTTAGCAGGAACATATATAAAAAAAAATAAAAGAATTTATAAACAAAAATTATTTTAGATATTAAAAAGTAGGTTATACATAAACTAACTTATAAAAATGTTAATATTTCTTTATATTTATATTTGACTGTTACTCAAATAAATAAATTTACTTTTTATAAATATTTATAAAAAAAGCTATTTCATGTGGTTCAGAAAAAGTAACAGCCAACTGGACTCCACCATGTTCACTTTTACAATTCAGTTTTTTTTTTTAGACCAAATTCAAAATATGAATTAGCATAATTATAAAAGAAAGAAAAAATAAATAAAAGGTAGGTTGATCCACCGACCTTATTATTTCTAAGAAAACACATACTTCTCACTGACTCTTTCACTCTGAGTCAGACCAAGCATGCTCAAAATTACTACTATTTTTGTTCTTGCATTTCACCCAAACTTACCAACCAATGCTTATGCACTTCCCATTCAGATCTTAGGATAATAGTTATGGTATATAGAGAATTGATAATTATTTTAGATTACAACTGCTAAAAAAAATTAAAAAATTTGGCTGCAACATATCAATATTGATCTGCAACCCATCATTTATTTTTAAATTCAAAATTATCTGTGATTTTTCTGGATTTTAACATCTAGAAAACATCATTATGCTTCTAGAAGACACATTTCAGTTTTGAATTTGTATATCCAAAAAACTGTCTTATTTGTGTTGTGGATATAAATATCTAAAAAAATAAGAGTAAAACAAATATTTTTTTTATCGTGTTGGGTGTAGGTCATAATTGATATGGTAAATTAAAAAAAAATTGGTGTTTTTGTCTGAATAATTGTCGAAGTAACATTTTTTTTTTATTTCTAAGACAAAATTTACCAATATATCACTAATGTTGCATAGTCATTTTATTCAAAAACCTGTTTCTTCTACCTTCCATATTATAATTATGAACATGGTTTAAGATGCACAAATAAATAAGTATTTAATTTCCAGAATATCCTCTTTCCTTTTTCCTCCACACCAAAAAAGAAAAGTTGCAAAAGGCATAGGGCATTGTAAATAAGGAAAAAAAAGACTTACACAAGGTTGAAAAAGAACCAATTAGGTTATTGATTTCCCATGTATCTTTGGAGAAGCTTCGTGTCTTTAACTTTTTCCCTTTGGCATCACAACACTGCTTTATAATTCTTGGACTCCGCCCAAACATTTTCTTATTATCTCTACTATGAGATCGATACCTTAATAACACCAAATCATAGTGCACAAAGAAGTTTGAAATTATCTAGATTTTGTCCCAAAATAAGTTTTATTCTATAATAATTGCATGTTAAGAGAGTATGGAGATGAGAGAAGTTTATTTGTAATGATTGAATTGCGATATAATAAATACAATACTAACAGACAGAAGGACCACTGCTGTTCTGTCGTATAACCTAAAATTGATCACGGGTTTGTAAACTATGCAATGATTTGTTTTTTTATTTTATTGATGATTCAAAAGGTATTAGTGATATTGTTTATTATATATTATTCAAATATTTTAATACAGTCAATAATTCATTGTCAACTAATCAAATGACATCAATCAGTGTTTGAAACTACTAAATGGACTAAGTAATTATGCATTTGACTCATTCTAATTCCAAAACAATCTTCAGATTCTATTGGATTGATTTTGATTACACATAATTAAACTCTCACGATTCCAGATAAGTTAAATTACCACAAATATATCTTTATAATAAACAAACAATTAGAGTTTAGAATCTTCAAATGTTTATTTATCATCAAATTTTAGTCATCTCTATGTTAATTTTGCATGTTTATAATCTTGTATCGCTCTATGTAATAATTTGATGTATAGTAATTTTTATATCAAAATTTATATATTTATAATTACTTTTAATACACTTTCGTAAAATATATAATAAAGTTTAAGGTTTAGAGTTTAAATTTTAAAGCTAAAATAGTGTTGGAGAAGAAGGTAATTGTGTACGGGAAATATTCAACTTTTGTAAGAGAATGAAGAGAAGAAAAAAAAGGTGCAAGATGAACCCTAATTGAAAATAGAAGAAAAAGACAATGAACATGAAAAAAGATAAAAGTATTTACTATTCAGTGTGTTTAGAAAATACAAGGTATATTATATAAAAGGAAAAATAAGCAAACAGAAAAATACCCAAAATAAACTAACTTGAAAACAAACTAAGCTAACCCAAAACCAAACTAACAAATAATAAATAACAAACTTTATCAAGATAACTTATGTTAAGTTAAATTGTCATTTCCTTGACTGAAATATCGATGGTTGTATAATTTATAATTATGACCAGTTTGATCTAAAAAATCAAGTCCAACTTTTTTATGCTTCTAAGCTATACGAATTTTGATATATTAAAAGTATTTTAAATTATTAAAATTGATGTAAATTAGAAGCATAAAAAAGAACATTAAAAAAATTAATAAAAGATTCAAATAAAAATGAGCAAGTATAATTAAAAATAGTAAGATATCTTACACAAACTACTTTTATTTTATATATATCCATTAGAAATCACGGAATGAATAACTAATTATACTAAAACTTTTCATTCTCCGGAAGCTAATATATGCTCTCACTTTCTTTTATGATAAAAGAAAACGATAAAAAAATATGTACATAAAAAATAGTCAAAATAGTTACTAAAATATCGGTTAAAGTTATAAAAGATATGTACATAAAAAAAATAGTCTTAAAATCAAATTATATTTTGTTAATCGAAGAGATATCTATTTACAACTATTTTTTTTATAAATAATATAATAAATAGTAGAGTATTGAATTACGTATTCTCTCTGGTATTTAAGACTAAGTAAATAAATATTTATAAATAAATAAATACTTGAATACTGACTTTTGAATTTGAAATTCCGAAAATTATGAGTTATAAATAATTATTCAATTTTGATATAGATGACAATTGGGCATATTCATTATACATTAGGAGCACTTACAATATAAAATAAAATGTGTATAAAGGTAGTTACAAAAATAATTCAGATTATTAATTGTTATAAGTGAGTAGTTTCCTGTATACAATAAAAAAACAAAATATGTAAGAATAAAAATATAAAATAATATGTATGTAAAAAAGTTAAAAAATCAAATTATTAATAATCATAAATTATAGGCAAACACTATATATATATATATATATATATATATATATATATATATAAATCGATAAGTGAGCTGTAGGTTAAAAATAGTGTATGAAGATACGTAGTTTGAAAACGGATAACTTAAAAAAAATCCTTAATTATGTTTCTAATCGGAGTTATCAAGATAAAAATAAGGATGATATTCTTATCGTTATTATTCTATGTTCTTAAGATTATATTATATATTTGAATTTAAGGGTTAACATGAATAAGACGAATGAATTACAAAGAAAAGTTATACTTTTACATCTTTTTAATATAGCATCTATTTAACAACTTCATTTAATAATATAATATGATTTAATTTAAATAATATAATTAAAGCCCATTTGTAGTAGTTATAACAGCCCAACTTCTTACACTTCAGTGAAGAAAATTACTTTATACACCTTCATATTTTCTTCCCACACTCCTAATCCTTTTGAAATACTCATTTTACTCTTTATAATTTATATCTCTTGCCATATTTTTGCTTCATTTTAGATGCAGGATTGGCTATGGCACCATTGTGAACATGCATACCTGAACATGACACCATTCAAGGCCATGGCTATATGCATACTTGAGAACATGCATATTTTTGTCAAATTCTTCATTTTCACACTGCTTTGTGGACAGGAGAAAATAGGCTTTCGTGGTGAACAAAAAGTTAATTTTGAGTTAATTAATTAAAAAAAATCAGATTGTACAATTTAAAAATAAAAAAATTAAATTTAAATTATGTAATCTCAAATATATTTTCGAATTAATTCGAAAATTCTTTACAATATGAACCCAAAGTTTAAAAAAAAACTGCGTTTGAGGATTTTTTTTTATATTTCTCAATATTAATGGGAGTCATATTTATTAATAAAATTCAACATGGAATGAAGGTCTTTTCTTCATATACCAAAAAAAAGTGTGAAATCATAAAATAGTTCTTAAATATTTTCAAACTTGATCACTCATATCCTCCTTAAAGGAGAAGTAATCCTTTTTGGGAATACTATAAATGAATTAACACTTTCCTAATGTTTTTGTTTGAATTAAAAGTGAATGTGTAATAATTTAAGAAAGTGAATTTGAAATTATTTTGAGAGAAAAAATAAGAAAAAAATGAATTTGTGGGTAAAATTTGTTAAAGTTTGTAAGTGATGTGATGGTTGTGACAAATTTTTAATTTTTATAAAATATTTAAAATGTAAGTTAAAAAATCATGTTTTCTTAAAAAATTAACATAATATTAATATAATAATATATATAAAAAAGTTATAATATTATATAAATATTAAGAAAATATAATAAAGTTATAATTTAATAAAACTAAAAAAAATTAAAGATAACATAATATATACATTTTTAGCATTAAAATATACCATAAAGTTAAAACTTGATTGCATAATAATGTAACGTGTGTGTGAGAGTAACTAAAATTAAAAAAAGTGAATAAAAGGTGGAACCAAGAGGTGCAGGAAATTGAGAGAGAGGTGGAACCAAGAGAGAGAGAGCAACTAAAATTTTAAAAAGTGAATAAGAGGTGCAGGAGAGAGAGAAAGAGAGAGAGAAAACCAGAAATGAGAGAAAGTATAGAAAGATGATTTGGATAGAATAGAGAATTTGGATTGGAGATTTGGATTTTTTAATTTTGAACATCCTTATAAACAAAATGGATATCTGCTATGAAAATATAATAAAATATGGATCAAACTAAAAACTGGATTTAAATAAATGAATTTTTAATGGATTAGTGTAGTGTAGAAATGGAACAATTTGACAAAAGTGAATTTTTTGTCCATTCCTAAGTCAATTTAATATTTTCAAATATATTTATTTTATAATATATTCTATATATGGCGAAACAATATTAGTGTAAATTTTACTATCTCATTTCCATTTTTGAAGTAAAAAATTATTATAATCTTCATATGATTTTTCTTTTGTTATCCTCATTTGTACCAGATATGTGTACAAGGCCCTTTACTTCTAAATACTAATTAAAATATTTATAAAAAATCATAATAAAAGAAAGATTATATTATCAAATATTCAATGTCAAAAAAATATGTATTTTCTTTTTTTTCAATTTTGAATATCAAGAAAAAAATTACTCTTAGAACTAATGGTCTAAACAAGATGAGGTAAATTGTTTTCACAAGATTTCCGCAAAGTTTGAAGGTAAAGGAAAAAATTCTGAAAAATCAATCAATTGGTTTTATGTTCAACTCAATAAAAATTTTGTTTTAAGGTTATTTCTAGAAAATCAACCTGTTGTTTAACCGGTTGTAATCAAGTTAAAACAATTTGCTAGAGATAGAGAAAATCAACCTGTTGTTTAAGAGGTTTATACTGTTTCACTCTTAATCAAGAGCTACATTCCGTCATCAGCTAACCATTGAGAATTCACTTTGTAATCAAACCTAGATTACAAAACACACACCAAGAGTGATTATCTTGAACCCCTCAAGAACACACACCACTCCTGGGCAACACCATAGTTTTCAGAAAAGCTTTTCTGAAACTGCCTTATACAAGAACACACAGAAATACAATGTCCAAAGAGAAGAGAATAGAATACACCTGGATATTACAAAGCTTATACTTCAAAAGTATACAAACCCCAATCTTATTCCACACACTTGAGATGATCCAAAACTTTTGAATTCTTGAAAAACGTTTTAAGTAATCTCTCTTTCTTAGTGAATTCAAAAGAATGTTAAACAACCTTTATATAACCTCAATCAATTGGTCGAAGCTGTTAGATAAAAAACCAGAAGTAGTTGGAAACATTTAAAACAGTTTAAAGTACATAACAAAATTTTGTTATGAAAACAACAGATTGTTTCCCAAAACAATCGATTGAAATAATTTCCTATTAAGGTTTTAATAAAAACAATCAGTGTTTTATCTAAATAACCATTGTTTCTTTTTTACAACAAAGACAAAATTAAGCAAAACTTTTCCAAATCATTTTGAAAATCACTAAGTCTCAGACAACGGGTTGTTTCGACATTTCAATAAGTTAAAATTTCACAACCCTTTTAGAAAACTCACCTTTCATAAAGATAAACATTCAAATGAGCTTGGATCATCTTAAGGAGTAAATTAACAAGTTAAAAACTACTAGACAACACACTCACCCAACAAGAAGGTCTTCAAGCTTTTCACATAAATTTGGAGACATCAAAACATCTTGTTCAACAATTACAATTGTATAAATATCAAATGAGAGTATCAAATAACAATTGAATAAAAGTTGAATAATTACATAAAAGAGTACAAATGATTAAATATATATCATAGAAATAAGTTTAAAAAAAGAAAAAAAAGAATTAATGTAAGTATTTTAGGTTACTTAATAAATTATTAAAGATGTTTTGATAATTCTAGATGAGGATGAGTAATATAACCGAAAGAGACAGCAATTACTCATATTTATACCATTATGCAACTCATAAAAAATTAGGACATGCTTTGATAATACTCACATGGACAAGTTGGATTGTCATCCTATTCTATATTGTTATTTTTAAATAGTTGTGTTAAAATAAAATCTATTGTTAAATATTAAATATCATCGTCAAAAACAAATATTTAAATAAATATCAATTTGTACTAAGTAAAACATTATCAACGAATAAGTTTGTCAAAAAGATGAATTATTATGTGTCAATAAAAAAAGTAATGGTAACAAGGTGTTTTATTTTTATTTTAAAATAAAAAGCATAAAATAATTTTCTATTTCGTTAAATGGTTATATAGTCTTGATTATGGAGATTTTACTAGCATACCTTAATTTTAAAATTAATAAACATTTGATAATATAAACTGCTAAAATTTTAGAGCAAAAACAATGTAAGGAAAAATAAAAATTACATGAAAAAAATGTAATGCACACAGAATAATTTTCCATTGAAATGCCTCATAAAATAAGGATCGGAGCTTTATCCGAAATGCTTGGGCCAAAAATTCTTTACCCTTCGGATTTATATATATGTATATAAGATATTTTTCTCTGTCTTTCTTAACACACCTTTTGGATAAGCCTTCTTCCCCTTGTGTTGCGCCATTTTTCTGAACTTTTTTTTTTATAAAACCAAACATTATTTATTGATTTTCTCAAACCAGCTTCACGGAATCTGAGACAACAACCTAAGTCCATGTTCTGTCCCCTAAACCTAAGGAACCTGGGAGAACGATTGTGTTCCTTTTTCCTTAGCAATAAACAATATCATTTTCTTGATTGGCTTGTGTGTTGTAAAGAGGAAAGCTTGGAGTGCAAAAGGGTATGTCTGTAATAGGGGCGTGTTCACAGTTTGTGTACAGAGAGGTTTATCAGAGAGATGAACAGTGGACACAGTGCTTGGTGAGTGGGAGAGGGTATCTCTTTTGTCACAGGAGTGGTGGGTGTGAGAACATATGGGTTGGAAGCAGACACAGAGAAAGAAAGATGAAAAGGAGAAATTTGCGTGTGGAAGCGATGTGGCCAGATTTGTCAAAATCAAGTGAGTTGCAGATGGAAGAAATCAATGATTCCGACCACCTTGATCAAATTCTTCTTCTTGCCCACGACAACTCCCAACCTATCCTCATTGATTGGTTCGTACTTTCTCTCTCTGCAGTTCATCTTGTCTGCAACTTTTTCTATTGTTAGTTCCTTACTCAATAACTCTCTCATCATTTTCTCCCTCAAGATTTTGTTTCGTGTAATTCAGTTAGTAAAATATAGAATCATTGATAACCACTAAATATTTTAACTAAAGAATTAGGAAATTTTAATTTTTTAAAATATAACAAGATATACAATGATTTTGAGGATATATAAGTTGATTTGATTACTTGTGCTTATTTTTGTAATGTAGGATGGCTACTTGGTGTCGGAAATGTATCTATTTGAAGCCCAAGGTGGAAAAATTAGCAGCTGAATATCAAAACAAGTAAACTGCTCATTGTGTCTTCTTCAGTTCTTTGATATTTTCCTTTAAAGCAAAACTATATTAATCTAATATCAATTCTGCATAGCTACATATAACACTTGAAGTGAGCACTTGGAAATCATGAATTCTAGCTTAATTGTTCGAACATTATACACATAATAGTTATGACATTTGAAGAGACTGTGTATAATATTCCATTGTCTTTGTTAATCCAAAGCAAACGTATGTTGCTACTCATTCATTTGTTTTCTTATCCTTGCATGTTTCAGAGTCAAATTTTACTGTGCGGATGTGAATAAAGTACCCCAGACTCTAGTCAAGAGAGGCAACATATCTGTAAGTATGAATTTTCATTCTTAATTATTTCAGTAAAAGCGTGTTGCATAATGTTGTGTGCTCATTTTGACTGTTGTTTGTTTTGTTGTTCTGCATTATGCAGAAAATGCCAACAATTCAGGTGAGTCTCCCACTAAGTTAATTTTTGTGACTAGAAAGGATGATTTAGACATCCAATAGTAGGAAAATAAAAGGGAAAACGTGAATTGTTTGCAGCTGTGGAAAGATGGAGAGATGAAAGCAGAAGTGATTGGAGGCCATAAGGCCTGGCTAGTCATTGAAGAAGTCAGAGAAATGATCCAAAAGTTTTTATGATACTTCTGTTCCCTCAACAAAAATAAGAGACAACAAAGTTATAATTGAAAAAACTAATTTTCCAATGTATTTTTGTTAATACTTTTTGTATGTTGGCAACTGCATGTAGTTGTATATCATATTTATCAATGGAATTGTGTACCATAGCTGAAAGAAATTGGGAAAGGATGATGCTCAGTGTTTCTCCCTCCCTCTCAACCATTAGAGGATGAAAACACTGATTTTAATACCAATTTAAAACTTGCAATTGTTTTCTATTAATGACAGAAAAAGATTATTAAATGATGCTTGTTACTAACTATTCATTTTTTAATAATTGGTTTTTCTTCACTTATAAGGGTCGGATTTGGAGCTAAATAAGGTTTTGGTCCTTAGTTTCAACTAAGGAGATATCTCTTCTAGGTCGCTCCAGTTGAAAGTAACTTGAAGTCTAAAGTATGTAAATTGTGTTAATAAATGATAGTAAGAATGTTGTATCAACAACGTCGCTTTGGCCGAGTGGTTAAGGCGTGTGCCTGCTAAGTACATGGGGTTTCCCCGCGAGAGTTCGAATCTCTCAGGCGACGAGTAACTATTTTTTTCTCCAGTTCGAGGATTATTTTTATTATTATTATTACTATTATTTTAATTTCAATTATTTTATATTATTAAATAATTATAATTGTTATTATTATATTCTTCACTGTGCATAGTTGATGGTGCATTTTATTATTAATGTGAGTTCTGATAAATAACACAAAAGGGTCATACGTGTTGTTGATAAACTTAATCAATTGTGTGATTTTGCAATGTAGATGGTGGAATCATGGGTGGAATTCTCACAAACCTAATTAGGGATTTTGTGAAGAAGGAAATGAGAAAAAAAAAAACTAACTGATGAGTTTAGAAAAATAGAAAATAAAAAAAAAAATTCAAATGAATCATGTTGTGTCTTTATTTCCATTGTTTAATCATCCATGTTTCTTATTTATTTTTATTTATGTAGATAGAAAGAATTAAAAATGGATTTTAATTCAAGAATAAGTGGAGTGTTGTATTTTCACTTAGATAACTATAGTAATCTGGAATACTCTTTTTGGGTGGTTTCTTCTGTTTTTGGAATTTATTGTTACTTCTCTCTCCCTCTCTTTTTGGGCATTATTCTTAAATTAATGATTTTTCTATTATTTATTAGTTATATTACGGTAAAAATCTCTCCTTTACTATATGACCCTCAAACATTATTTCATAATTCAGATTTATGGAGCATTTGTTTTGTCTCCATGTAACTGTATATAATTTTGATAACTTAAAATAGAGAATTAGCTAAGGTTGGCAATGTTGAATTAAAAAATTTATTGGGTGGGTTTTATCATGTGACGTGGTGTTTCTGAAGTACCATAATATTAATTATTAACCTGCATATTTTGTGAGTAATTGAGACATGAGAAAGAACAACGTGTTTTGGATACGATTACTCAAGTTTGGTGGACAAAGTCATTCATTTGCTTTATTATAATTGTACCTATATTTAATGTTTGTCATTTTATGACCTATTTGTTTTTGTCATTTGCAATGAGAAAATGACTATTTTTCCATTGTAAGATTGTGAAGCAATTAGGTTTATATCTATTTGCTTTGGCTTTCTTTTTCCAAGCAACTTATAAGTTCTCTCTACTCTTAATTATACCGTGTAGTGAAAATTTACTTGACTTCTATATACTAAAGCAGGAATATATGTTGAGTGAGTGTATAAATATTTTCTTTATTTATTAAGCAAGATGTTATGTAAAGTTCTGAAAATGTTATTAAGAATGTTGTACAACTGCAAACTCTCATTTTTCTAATTTGTGTCCAACATGTTCCCAAACTACAATAAAAACTAAAATAAATTAAGTATGCCAGCATGTTGAAACTTTACTGATCAAGAAAAATTAACACATAAGTATATGTACTCAGCATTTAAAAAATGGGAGGATGTTGAATATGTTCTAAAACAAAAGTAAATAATTTCTGTACTTAGACAAAAATTTAACTTATACTTAATTTCATACTAATTAAGAATGTTAGTGATAGTTAAATTAATTTAATATTATAAATTTGGTAAGATGCAAATTATATTTTCTAAATTATCCTAAATTATATAGTTATTAGGAATTATGCCTAAATTTAGATATAAGAATATTTTAAAAATTAATTATAACTAAGACACTAATTAATTAATTTTTGAACTTTTGATAAAAGAAATAACTAGCAATATAATTTTAATATATAAAAAATATTTAATTATTATAAAAATAAAAAATACGGATTGTCATGTTTCCGCTAGTAATAATAAAAATATAAAGAATTTTTATACTTATAAAGATATGATAAAAGTATAAACAGAGATACAAAGAATATGTTCTAAATTAAATGTGAAGAAAAAGTAATTACGTGTTTACTATAATCTATTACATATTATAATGAATAGTGATTATTTTAAAAATCACCCTTTATAGTTCACACCATAAAAATCTTTATAATAAAAGTGAGTGAAAGTTAATAATATATAATTTAAAAGTATCACTTATTATTTAGTGAAAAAGGATTTGAAATTCTACTCTTAAAAAATAGTTGTTACTAAAAATTAAGAGAAAAATAATATATTTAATATCTTATATCTTTTAGTTGGGATCGTTTTTGTTTTTATTCTCTTTTAGTTTAAGAAAATCTTTTTTTCTATTTCTTATGGGTTGCGTCTTTTATCTTTCATTAGTAAATAGGAAAAATGTTATATTCTTTGTTTGTTTGAATGTTATGTATTATCTCCATGTATTTTGTTCTATCTGCTACTATGTAACTCTGTACAAAAAATCATAAAAGATGAATGGCTTGAAAAGTATGTTATTCCTCTGTATAATAATTTTTTTCAGTTCAAATTAGTGAAAACAAAGGATACTTCCTTCGACATAAACAGTATTTATACGGAAATAAACACACTATTAGTGATACTGATGAAAGAATTAAGAGGACGAAAACATTTATTAAAAGTAGTATACAAACATTAAAAAAACGTAAAAGAACGTTTTCTTACATTTTAAGAAAATGTCTTCGCATAATAATTATAAAGTACGAGGAAGAAAGTTAACCACCTGCTAGTCCTAAAATCAATTATCGAATTGCTAAAATAATATTTAGTCAAGTTATGTCTCTTGAACATATATTAATCCTGGATTGTCATATTTAGAACAGTGTGTGAAAAATATTCATGTACAATAATTTCTTTTTTAAAACTCTTTTAATTCCATATTCCATTTTGAACGGGGTATATATTTTAACCCGTTACTCAGATTGATAAAATTTATTTAACATTTAACTATAACTGAACTGTGCTGATGTTAATCTGTGTGACTAGAATAGACTTTAGATAATACGCTGTCAAATGTGCACTGAAATTATATACAACATTCAGAAATTGCATATCTTTATACAGAAGAAGCGAGCTGATTGTTATTGAAAGAAAGATGTGCTTCCGCAGACGTTCTGCACCAACATTCCAACATCAACATGACAGGTAAGGGCCACTTTATTTCATTACCAGGCAAAAAGCCTCAATCCACAATGTCTTCTAACACAAATCAGCACCATAGTATATCATCTAATTACCGAGGATGATTCATACCACTTAACAGTGTTTAGTATCGTAAAATTCTTATTTAAACACTCAGGGCATTAAAACTATGGTTCTAACAGAACGTCTCCAAATATATGCACTGGAAATTTCTAAAACTCAGTGCATATCCAAATGCCACAGAATTCCCATTGGCTAAACATGCTTATCTCATAAAATGATCCAGACAATCTTTGCAGCATACTTCAAACAAGAGTACTAAGGTTCATGGTAGGTGACAAACAAAAACACAAGAATTTTAGGAGTGTGATATGCAATTCGAAAGAAAGGTGACTGCTCAGATTTCAATTTATTCATTGTCCGACAACGGCATTAGTCACAGACGACACTCAAACAAGACATATCATGCACAAAGTATTGCAGTCCACAATATCCAATAATGTCAATTATCCATTAATCTTTCCTTACTAATGAATATTAAATCAAAATCCGCTAGCTCCATAACACAGGGAATACAATCACAAAAATCTCAAATTCCAAAACCAAAAACAGCACGTATCCTCTGGAAGATAAGATCCCGCCACCCCCTTTCGGTGTTCTCAACCACAGTTGCATTACCATACCTGCATCATTACGAAACCAAACCACCTTAGCAAATCAAACCAAACCAAACCACCTCAGCAAATCAAACCAAACCAAACCACCTCAGCAAATCAAACCAAACCAAACCAAACAAAATAAAATAAAAACATAACTTCCACAGACCAATCCCAAGCAAGCAAACACTCACCTATCCTCTTCAGGCACATCAGTATGAGTCAGCTTCACAACTGTAACACCCGATTCAGGCTCCTCAAACACAAGCCTCACCTGCAAAAGCACACGTATTACCATACTGTAAGTTAGGTAAAAATTAATTGGCTTTTTTTCCGAGTAGTTAACATAAAAGGCAAAACACTTACTGTGGACTGAACTCCATCGCTCCAACTTCCGAACCTCCACTTCTGCACAATCAACTTACCCTCCTGCAGCTCCAAATTAGTTCCAGTCACCGATCCATCAAAAATGCTAAACTCACCACCAACCTCTTTACTAATCCTCGCATTGCTTTGCGTGAAACCCTTCCACCGATTCTCATCCATCAATATCTCAAACAAGTTTTTCGCCCTGCAATTAAACCTCTCCGTCATGCTAATACTCTTCACCCCCTTCTTCTCCTTCTTCTTCTTCGTCGCCGTCGAACTCTCCTTCTTCGGCGCAGCCGTAGTGGATGGTGACGGTGACAAAGACGGCGACGGTGATGAAGACGGCGCCGGTGATGGCGATGGAGACGGCGCCGCCTTCTTGTTGTCCAATTCTTCCATAACAGGACCGCCTTTGGCCATGCTCTGCACCCAAACCCTAACCTTCTCCAAGATCAAGGGCTTCCCCTTGGAAAGCATTGCGTCCTTGATCCTCTTCCCTACCGGTCCTTCGTCGTTCACGGTGATTTTAAGTTCGGGATCCTCGTCGGCATTCTCGTCGGAGATATAGGGGATTTCAACGGTGCCGTCGACTTGGAGAAGTGAAGCTCCGTTGGAGTCCTTAGCCTCGCCGTGCCAATTGAGCGTGAGGCTGATCTCGTAGCCGGGGATGATTTTTCCCTTGCGGATGTTGATGTAGGCCTCGCCGTCGAGGGAGCGGAGCGAGGTGGTTTTGACGAAAAGATTTCCCTCGCCGTCGAGAATTGTGAGGTTGGAGAGAAGGGAGGAGAAGAAGGTTCTGGACCATTCGAGACAGTTGGTCTCGGACCAGTGCCAGTTGTGGACGTTGGTGCCGTCGGGGCGGTCCTCCACGATCCACCGCTTGTCGCCCTCGCCGTAACGAGCCATTGTGATTGGATTGAATAGTTAGAAAATAAGGGTTTTCATTGTTATGGTTATATAATGTGTTGAAGTGTGGAAAGGTCTAGAATGAGAAGAGAGAAGAATCTAGAAAGACAATGAAGGATGAGTCTGTTCTATTGGGCTGGGTTTCTCCAGATTTAGTGGTGATTTTAAAGTATTATTCTATAACTTTTTTTTCTTATTTTATTTGGTATTTATTTGAGAAAAAAAAGCTGTTATTATTTTAATTTTTATACGTAATTATTTTAATTTTAAAAAATATTCATATTTATTCTTGTGTAGAATTTTTCACCTAAACTTTAAATTTATAAAGTGGCTTAAATATAAAATTATATAACAAAAATATAAAACCATTTTAAAACAAGTAAAAAATAACATCAAATGATTTCACTAATCATATTTAATCTCATCTGTACCTTCTACCTGTATATACATGAGATTTTCTCCGTAACTGTTTTTTATATATATATTTGCATAACTGTTTTTTATATGTATAATTATTTTTTATTTTTTATATATATAAAAAAGTTCATTTTACTTTTAGTTATTTTGTAATTTTGTAAATATTAAAACAGTTATCAGAATAGAATTTATAGAATTTTTTGTAAAACAGTTTTGAATTTATTTTAAAATATATCTTTATTTTTTCAATTTTTACTTTCAGGTTTTTTTTTTCAATTTGGACCATACTACTTCATAAATTCTTTCACTATTTTACTTTCCCAATTTTTTTACAATTATATGTAATAAAAATAAATTTATACTACAAGAGTTATAGTGTGTAATGTATATAAAAGCTAATTGAATGTTATTTTTGTGAAGTGTGGATAACGTAAAATTGGAAACAATTACTTTGTTCTCTTTTTAATATTGTAAAATATCAAAATATTGGACAATATGTTAAAAAAAAGTTTTTTTTTTCACTATATAAGTATTGAATTGAGAACTTCATCTTATGATTAATTTATATTATCAGATTAGATGAACTACTGTGTTATTTATATAAAAATAAGAAAAAAAAATATAGAAATAAAATCCAAACTTGCATGAACAAAAATATATTGTGATATTATTGGCATTCATGTAAAATATATAAGGAGAGTTTCAGAAGTTTGAATTTTGTTGTCTCTTTATTAAACATTTTCGCATATTAAAAAAAAATAGAATATACAAATGGTATTTCAACAATTGCATTTTCTTTTTCTTGATAAGATATTGCAATAAAAACAACCTTTGAATAAAAAAACTTAAAAAATTACAATTTTTTCAACACTTGCATTTTTTTTGTTCTTGATAAGATATTGCAGTAAGAACAACCTTTGAATAACAAAACCTAAAATATTACAATTTGAGATTAAAGGTTTGTGGAAGGTAAAAAAATAACAAATCAGTATAATCTATACCAGATTTCCCCATATTTTTTATATATATCTATACCTCCATAATTATTTTTGATATATATAATTCATTTTATTTTTAATTATTTTGTAAATATTAAAACAATTATCATAATATATTTTTTTGAACGTAAAATAGTTTTAAATATAGTTTTGAATTTAGTTTTTTGAAATATATTTTTATTTATTCAGTTTTCATTCACAGTTTCTTTTTAATTTGAATTTATATTTGGAATTTTTATTATCGTTTTTCTCTCCTCCTCTTTCTCACTTTATCTCTTCTGTTCATATTACTTCCAATTCATTCTTCAGAGTAAGAAGAAGAGCACGCATTGTTGATGCACATGTACAGAGTTATCTTGACACCATTGTTGATGTGGGCATCGACGGGAGAATGAATGCGAATATGACATTCTTGCAGAGAGATGAAAGGGGTTAAAAAATAAATATTTTCTTAAGGTTTGTTATGGAGTTTCTCATCTTCTTCTTCTTTTTTTTTCTTTTCATTATTATATTTCTCTTTTTTAGTTTTATGTTAGTAACAACAAATCAAAATTGGTTATGTTTATTGTGTTATAAATTTAAATTTGTTTAATATATTGAAACTCATAAATGATGAGAAAAAATGTTTCTATCTTATTTTTACTTAGTGATATTTGATATTTAAAAGATATGAATACACATAATAATATATAATATAGTAATAATAAAACAAATGTGGATGCACAGGCACTAAAGCGCCTGTGTTTCCGCTAGTCACTATAATATTTATTGTTGTACATGGTACGAGGATCGGAGTATCGAAAAGAAGATGGGAATTGAATGACTAAAAGGTCATTTGGCTTAACGACCTTTCGACAATTCCATCATCTACGTCACATTAAAGATTAACGACTTTAATTCCAATTAAAAAACATAAAACAAGGTTAACGACTATTGGGCCTAGTTTAGGACATTTTAACAGGACAAGGCCCATGAGAACAGTATAAATAGAGGAGACCCTCACAATGAACCGATAAATAGAGAAGACAGGAACATATCGATAGGGAATATTCAAATTGGTAAGAACATTTTGGTGCCCAGCATGAGACCAAAAGAAAAACCTATCAAGAACCACATGGTGGCTTCAAGAAGTATGACGGGAAACGATAAAGGCAATGATGAAGAACCACCAATGGATCCAATCACCTTGATGCTAGATATGAAGAGAGAGTTCAAGAGCTTGAAGCAGAAGAACGCGAAGGAAATAGAAGCTTTGAGGGTCGAAAACCAAATGATGAAGAAAAAAATAGAATTGGGGCACACGCCAACAGCTGATGAGAACATGGGGGTGCGACCCGTCCGACAACAAGATACATATGCACATGGAGGGGGAAAACAGTTCACGGCCAAATCACACAACAGTCACGGTGTCCGACGAGGACGTGGGGATGTTGTCGCGAAGGCATCCTTTTACGGATGCAATCATTGAGGTATCGTTATCGATAGCGTGGAAGAGCCCGACAATAGACAAGTATGATGGCAACACTGACACGGACGAGTAATTAGAAGAAATGAGGGAATCCAAAACAAGGCTAGCAGGTAACAATGATAACAGAAGATCAGAGAGGGAGGCGCCTGGTGGAATGAGTCCACCTAGGCGACCAAAGGAATACCTGAAGCCACTTAGATTCTCGCATTACACCCTTATAACCACCAGACGATCACATATATTGGAGGAAGCTCTGAATGTTGACTTGATACCGCCACACAAGAGAACACCAACCCCTCCAAACGCTGACCAAAACCGTTATTGTCAATATCATAGAAATTTCGACCATACCACGGAGGAATTTGTCACACTAAAGGAAAAAATAGAAGAACTCATCCAAGCGGGTCACTTGAAACAATTTGTAAGCAAGCAAAGGGAAGAAAGGTTTCCTCGTACGGACACTCGCCAAGGTCCGAGAAACACACAAAGAGGTTACCGACCAAGGTCAAGAACCCCCAACTGATAGGTTAACAGCGAGAAGGAGAGGTGTGGTCCTTCTAAAAGGGTGATTAATACCATCGCGAAAGGATTTCTCAGTGGAGGAACCTCGTACTCGTCTCGGAAACGCCACACACGTAACCTGCATTCGATTAATTTCATAGGAAGAAAAAGGACTATGCCACCAATCACCTTCACAGATCAAGATTTCGAAGGAATTGACCCAGACCAGGACAACACTATGGTGATCACGGTCGAAGTAGCAAATTACACTATTATGAAAACCCTCGTTGATCAGGGCAGCTCTATGGACGTCCTTTTCTAAAAGACCTTCAAGAAGATGGGCCTACCTTCAGAGATAATAATTCCTTTTGATGAACAAATCGTAAGCTTTTCGGGTGATCGGGTGGACACGAGAGGATATGTCGACCTCTGTATGAAATTTAGGGAAGGCTATAGAAAACCATGAAGATTAGATATGTCATCATTGATACGAAAACCTCCTATAACATGTTGCTGGGAAGACCCTCGCTAAATCGATTAGGGGATATTGTATCCACCCCTCATCTCACAATGAACTTTCCGGCCAAGAACAAAAAGATAGCAAGAGTGAAGGTGCATCAGAAAACTGCGCAAGGCTGTTACGCCGCCAGTTTAAGAGTTCCTCTGAGATACAAGCTGGAAAAGAAGGAGGTGAACATGGTAGCAGGAAATTGTGAACTTGATCCCAAGCCAAATGATGAACCAAGAGTAGAGCCGAAGGACGAGACTCTTCCATGGCAACTTGGCGGACCCGGATAGGATACTCGGATCAACACAAGCCTTCAAAAAGAGGATTACCAGAAGATCATGAAGGTTTTGACCGAGAACCAAGACCTCTTTTCCTGGACGTCGGTTGATATGCTAGGAATCGATCCACGAGTGATGTGTCACAGGTTATCTGTTTGCCAAGACGCTAAGCCGATATCTCAAAAGAAAAGAAGGTTAGGTGAAGAGAGAATACTGGTTGTACAAACAAAAGTCGAAAAGCTGCAAGAGGTCAGGTTTATTCGAAAAATACAGTACACCACTTGGTTAGCAAGCATGGTACTAGTCAATAAGAGCAACGACCAATGGCGCATGTGCATGGATTATACTAATTTGAATAAGGCCTGCCCGAAAGACGCGTACCCACTCCCGAACATAGACAAATTGGTAGTTGGTGCTACATGGCAGGGGGTAATGAGTTTCTTGGATGCATACTCGGGCAACAACCAAATTCCTATGTATGAGTCCGACCAATCAAAGACGACCTTCATGACCGACAAGTCCAACTTTTGTTACGAGGTGACGCTTTTCGGCTTAAAAAACGTTGGGGCCACCTATCAAAGACTAATTGACTAAGTGTTCCGAGAGCAAATTGGACAAAATGTGGAAGTATATGTGGACGACATGATCGTCAAATTGAGAACATTGGAACAACATGCATTAGACATGGTCGAGGTTTTCAGTCAGCTTCGGAAGTTTGACATGAGACTGAACCCCGCTAAGTGCTCTTTGGAGTGGAAGGAGGAAAGTTTCTCGGATTCCTACTCATGAGTCGAGGGATAGAAGCGAATCTAGATAAGTGCATGGCCTTGGAGCAAATGAGGCGCCCCTAGAATTTGAAAGAGATGCAAATACTAGTCGGGATTGAATTCACTATCAAGATTCGTTCCAAAGTTGGCAAAAAAAATTTAACCCATTCTCAACTTAATGAAGAGGGCGGATAAGTTTGAGTGGGACGAGATGTGTGAAGTCGCATTCATGTCAATTAAGGAAAGCTTGCCGATGGAGAACCCATGTTAGCATACTTAGCGGTATTAAACGGAGTTATAAGCGTCGTGATCGCACAAGGAAAGATCGACTAAAAGCCAATATATTTCGTGAGCCTCATTCTTTAGGGTACAGAAACACGATATCAAATGATCGAAAAAGTCGCCCTGGCATTGTTTCATACGACTAGAAGGCTTCAACATTATTTCCAAAGCCACGAAATAATAGTGAAAACCGATTTCGCGATAAGCAAGGTACTTCAGAAGCCCGAACTAGCAGGAAGAATGATAACATGGTTGGTCGAGCTATCTGAATTCGGCATTAGAATATGAATTGAGAGGGTCGATTAAGTCCCAATGCCTGGCGAATTTTGTGTTAGAATTGCAAGGCATGTCAGAGGAGGAGGAATGGTGGACCTTGTATGTGGATGGATCCTCCAACAAGTCGGGTAATGGGGCCAGGATCGTTCTCGAGGGACCAAGACGGGTACGAATCGAGCAATCTTTAACCTTTGGATTCAAGGCGTCCAACAATCAAGTTGAATACAAAGCGTTGGTTGTTGGTCTCTTGCTGGCCAGAGACATGGAGGCGCATAGGATCAAATGCCGGAGTGACTCGCAGTTGACAGTCAACCAGATTCGGGGTGAATATCAAGTAAAGGACCCCCTCCTGCTGAGGTATTTTCATAAGGTATCCACTTTCATAGCCGAGTTCAAAAAGGTGGAGATCCAACATGTTTGGAGAGAGGAAAACACTCGAGAAAACACATTATCTAAGATGGCCAGTGGAAGAAGTAAAAGGGGACTCGACACCGTCATACAACAAATACTCCTCGGACCGACAGTAACTACCAATGAGTGTATGAGTATATAGAGACGACACCCCGAGATTGGTTAGCCGAAATAATAAAAGCGGTAGAGGATCGGGATGCTGGAAGGGACATACCAGATGCATGTTTAAGACGTAAAGTTTACATATTTATGATGATTGGACAGGACCTATACAAGTGAGGATTCTCCACGCCTTTACTTAAGTGTTTAGGGAAGACGAAAGTCAAATATGTGATGAACGGGTTTTATAACGGTGTGTGCGGGACCCACTCAAGAAGGAGAAGCATGGCAAGCAGAGTCCTCAGGTTTGATTACTACTGGCCGAAACTACGAGGAGATTGCCTAAAATTAAGTTGAACTTGCAAGAAATATCAACAGAATGGACCCCTCATAACTTACCGGCATAACAACTACAACACATCAATGCCCTTTGGCCTTTCGCGGTATGGGGGTATGGACATCCTCGACTCGTTTCCACCCGCATCCGGATAACGAAAATTCCTCCTTGTGGCGGTCGACTACTTCTCATGTGGATTGAAGCTGAACCCCTGGTGCGCATAACAACTACTCAGGTCCATCAATTTGTGTGGAAAATCATCATATGTTGCTTCGGCATATCCCACACAATCATCACCGACAATGGGAGGCAGTTCATAGACAAAAATCTAGAAGAATACTTGGAAGAATTCACCATCAAACATAAGGTGACGTAAGTGGAGCATCCGCAAGTGAACGGGCAGGTTGAGGCAGCCAATAAGACTATCTTAACTGAAATGAAGAAGTGGTTGGGAATCTCCAAAGGACGATGGGCCAATGAGTTGTTAGAAGTTTTGTGGACTTACTGGTGAAACACTATACGACTTAACATATGGTATAGACGTTATGTTACTGGTAGGGGTTGGAGAACCGACTATTCATAAGCAAATGGCCGACCTTCAGATAAATGAGGATTGTATGCGAACCGAGCTTGATATGTTGATAGAGTTGAGGGATAAATCTAAAATACGTGACGAAGCATGCAAAAAGAGAGCCTCCCGAAGGTACAATGCGAAGACGAAGTCGAGGTCATTCCTGGGCAGCGACCTCGTGTGGCGAATGAGAGGAGATGCCCGGAAAGATAAAAGTGAAGGAAAGTTGGCTGCTACTTGGGAAGGATAATTCATAATAACCGAGAGTTTGCACAACGGTGCACACCGATTAGAGACGCTAAGTGAGCAACGTATTTCGAAAACGTGGAATTCTAGTCACCTGAAGTTCTATTTTAGTCAAGTCCTAAATTACATGTACCCTTTTTCATTGTCTATGTTTATTTTGAGAAGACGATAATCTCCCAATCAGAGGCATTTTCACGAGCACAACTAAATTTCAACGAGCTACCATCAAAAGATTAATGGTCAAGGACGAATCTGCAAATGGATCCTACCGATAAACTAGTAAAGCAAGGAAGAATCCAAAAAATGGATCCCTTGCGCGAACATACAAATCTAAAGAAACAATAAAAAACGATATGTCAATATAGCAAAGAAGTAATAAAATCGATATGCCAATATAACAAAGACGTAATAGAAACCAACACGCCGATATAAAGAGACAATAAAAAGCCGACACACTAAACATGAGGTAAAACAGATAAAGCATAGCAATAAACGCATGCCAAAGCCGAATAACAAAGCATTAACTTAGAAAATATCAGAATGTCAAAGTTTAAGATGGTTACACAGCCGTCGAAACGGTAAACAAATAAATAAAAGCAAAAACTGTCAACATGACAAAAACGTAACCATCATCAAAAAAAGAAGAACGCCTCTGCTAGATGACATCCAAAAAATCGCAACTTTCCCCCACAAATCAAACCTTCTTGCCCGCGTTATCAAGGCCGGGAGTAGCTAGTTGAGTAAATTCCTCACCGCCCTTCTCATCCGGGATATCATCCACCAGCACGAGTTCTCCCTTATAAAAATCTTTGTTAACATCAAACTTGCCTTCGTTGAGGGGTACATTGTAAAAATAGGCAGTTTCATCCAAGGCCTTATTGAAGCTGAGCTCGTGCTGATGGAGAACGAAGTCCTGTGTTCGGTGGAGATCACCACCGAACTTGCGTAAAGCTGCCTGAAGTTGTTCGTTCTTAGCTTGCTTAGTGGTAGTAACATCGGTCAAATTCTGCTTTAGATCCACGACCTTTGCCGATAGCCCTTTCCCTTTCTCTTCGGCATCACGACAACACATGAGCAAGGTGTCAATCTCCATTTTCATTCGGGCAAACTCGGTAGCCAAATCATTATTTTGGATAATCAAAGAATGGTTAGTATCGAGCGCATACTGGAGTGAAGAAGCGAACTTCGCCAACTGAGTCTTGAGGCTCTCCTGCTCCACGTCGTTCTTTTCCTTTAAAACAGTACTCATTCGCTTGCCAAGGACAAGCGCCATAGTGCTTAATACCAAAAAAGATTCAGCAAGCTCCAAAGATGTCGTCGCCTTAATATCCTCCCTTTCAGCCGAGCTCAACGAGAAGGAGACATTGTTAACAAAACGCAAGTTTCGACCAAGAATATCTCGTGAAGAGCTTGTGTCGGCATCCACATGTGCCGCTTGTTGGACCTCCCAGAAGATGACTTGTCGGAATGACGATGGGAGGACTTTTTGTGTTTTTTCTCCTGTCTAACCTTCTTTGACGGATCCCGTGGAGGGAATGTTTCGTCAACCGACACTGCACGCAATGGCTCCACCACCTCAACCTCAAAAGGTGGAGCTTGGCGATAGCAGCCCGTCGTTGTCTTCAAAGCTCTTTGTAAAAAAGTTTCCCTTCTTCAGGTGTGACGGTCGCCATGATAGTTGCGAAAAACACAAGTTAGCAAACATCAAACGAGGGCAAGAAGCAATGACAAAAGTGAAAGCATACCCTCAACATCGTCAAGCCGAATGGGCGACATGAAAACCCTTAGCAGTTGCCGAGTAGGTATTTTATGGGGAACCTTGTCTAATATGGAAAAAGTTTCCAAGTCTTCCCAGGATAGTGACGACCTTAGCCATGAGCGGAAGCGTGCCGGTTCACGAGTCCAGTAGAAGGAAAACCGAGGAAAGTCACCATCGTAAAAAAGGTGACGACCCTCCTCCATGACCACAACCTTGAAGAAGCTCCCTTTAAACTTCTTATATGAAAAGGTAAAGGGAGCCAACAACCACGATCTCAGTTGGCTTATCAAGGACAACCACCCTACCCGGCTACCCCGTCGGGTATTATACATCTGAAGAAAGACTTGGGGAGTCGGTTTCAAATACAACAACATGCACAACAACCGAAAAGCTTGGATATAAGCCCATCTATTCGGGTGAGCTACGACAACGCTACATTCAAACATTGTAACACACCAATGGAAAACTCGTCCAAAGGAAAGCGGACATGAATATCGATTATTAGACATGAATAAAAGAAAAAATGTCACCCACTTCTGGGTCCCTACCTAAACATACAATGTCAAATGACAAACAACGCCAAATGGAAGTAGTCCCATCTGGCGCACCCGAATGTAACATGTCTATACTAGCACTAAATGATTTCAACAAGGCAGTTGTGCTGAACCGAGAGGTTTGTTCTCGAACGTTGAAGTCAACCCACTTGTATTCAAAAGTTTGGATAGGTGGAGTGTCCTGCTTGGTAGCATCGGCAACCGGAATGACCGAGGGAGGAACACCTTCGACAATCCCACCCGCGATAGCTCTGAGAAGCTCTCAAACTAGCCGAGTTAGTATTCGAGAGATAAACTACCTCGTGCGGCAACATGGTGTCGACTAACTTAGATACTCTTAGGGTAGAGTTGTCAAACACAAAAGAGAACATGACTAGTTGCCTTGATTTTGGTTGAGAAGACGAGCGAAGAAAAGTAGAGAAAAAGCAAAGAAAAAGCGTAAATGAGAGAGGGGCCACCACCCTATATATAGTACTAAGAAAGGGGTGGGAAACCCAAGGAATGCACGAATCTCGAGTGTTAGAATCAGGCGCAAGCAACGGTCCAGATGTGGCAACTGTTCAAAAACTGACATGACGCATCAATCACACGTCATGTCACCTGCGTTGTAAATTCAACATGTCTCAGACTAAAGATCAACTGGGAAGATGACATTGTGTTGGTTTACGACTCCTTGCCTTACTCGTAGGCTCGAGCCTGAGGGAATGTGTTGTACATGGTACCGAGAACCGGATGGTCGAAATGACCGAAAGTTTATTCGACCTAACAGCCTTTTGGCAATTCCATCATCCACGTTACAACAAAGGTTAAGGACGTTTATCCCAACTAGAGAACATAAAACGGGGTTAACAACTATTGGGCCTAGTTTAGGTCACCTTGACATGACAATGCCCATGAGAATAATATAAATGAGAGGAGACCCTCACAATGAACAGGTAATAGCTATGTATTCTGAACTAGACTATTCACTTTGAGTCCCACCTAACTTGAGCGTCGGAGTGTCTTTGCAGGTACCCTCCGCTCGGAATTCTAGAAGGACAATCAGGATTAAGAAGACAAGTACATATCAATAGGGGATATTCGATCTCAGTCAATTGATAAGAACATTTATCAAAAGAGTTTTATATTAAAAGTTATTTGTGTAATTATTTTATCTTTGTAACCATCATTTTGTATCAACTAATATTCAATTTGTCACACTTGTCTAAAATATAAATTTAAGGTTAGATAGGAGAAATCAAACATAATCTATACAAGCAAATAAAACTGATGCATAAATTCACACATTTTTTTGTACTCTTATATGTTCTTCCTTTCTTCCAAAAACCAAAATTTAAATACTCAAATGTAAAGATTATTAAAAGTGTGTCAATATTTAAGTATATTTTCAAATATAAAAAAGTTTGAAGTTTCACTTACTAGGGACATCTAAACACAAATCAATCTTTGTGTCTACATCATCTACTTTAACAACACAAGACTTAAAAACATTTATTTTTTCCTCAAACCCTTTAACAAGTTTTATGTTTTCTTTATTTTTTTTCAAAACACACTTAACAACCTTTAAACCATCTTGAACAATAAGGTTTAAGATGTGAACACAAAATTAAAAAAATGAAGCAGTATTGTTATTTAAAAATTAGAAGTATGCGATGTTAATGAAATATAACATTTGATAATACAATAAGTCTACAAATCAAATGTCAAAGATACTATCGTAGGGACTTTGGACAACACTTATTTTAATTTTCTTGAATTCATATATATTGATCACATATATAGTGGAAGCAACTAACATAAATATTTTACCAATTTCCTAAACCTCCTATATTCCACTAACACCATACTTATCATTCATGTTTTTATGATAACAAATTATAACATATTTTGGTGTGTCTAAAAATTAAATTTAGTATTAAATAGAAATTAGAAACACAACTTAGAGTGAATTAATATAAACTAATTGTTTATTACTTTTTTTATTACTTGAGTTGTCCTCTTAGCTATCATTTTAAATGTTTTTATCAAAAACACTCTAAATTAGTTCAAAATCATTAGATGACTCAACGTAGCTTGCGACAAATTTTCAAAATATTTTAAGGGTCTATTTAAATCTTACATTTCTAGAACTAAAGATTTTTTTTTAAAAAATGTGACATGTTTTTCCTTCCTATATTACAAAATATAAAGATTTATATATCAAATGAAGTTTTTCTTATATTAATATAAAGAAGTATGCAATTGAAAGCACTTGTGATTGATTTTCATTCACAAATTTAATGAAATCCTATATTATTTACAAACAATGAAAACTTAAATAAAAAAAGTAATCAAAATTATATGGGAACAAAATTAAACTTACATTAACAAAAACATATTTTAATGATATTCACTCTTCCTTAATAAAATAGGAAGATATTGAGAGTCATATCTCTCTCTTATGGTTATTGTTGTCTCTCTCTTAAACATGTTCATACACTCATGAAAAAAGTGTAAACACAAACTTGTGTTTCAATACTTCAATTTTTTTTTTCAAAATATTGTATTAAGACCAATATTTGAATAAAGAAACTAAAAAGATTTCAACTATTACGGAAGATCAATAGTGATTCTAAGTGCAATCACATCACTACAATCACTGCAATATTTATTTAAAAAAATTATATAAAAAAGTTATATAAAAAGAAATTATATAAAAAAATATTTGCCTAATTGTCTCATTTTTATGGCCAACATTTAATTTGTCACTTGTGTAAAATACAAAAGTTTGAGGTTAAATAAAATAAACTATACATCAACTCTCTAATAAGAAAATTTATCCTCTTCTTTATTCTTCAATTATAAGACAAATTACATAATTCACATATTCAAATGCAAAAATTATTAAAGTATGTTGATATGCAAGTGCATTTTCAAATGGAAACAATATAAAGTTCCAATTTTTATAAAAAAAAATCATACAAAAAATCATTAGCCAAAGCAAATCAATATGTGTCAACATCACCTAATTTAACAATACAAACTTTAAATGCATTCATGATCCTTCAACATATTTATACCTTCTCTAAAAAAATTCTGAACACATTTAACAACCTTTAAACACTATTGAATAATAAGATTTGAATTTCTTTACTCGACAAAAAAAATATTATTATTGTTGTTAATATTTAATTTATAACTACAAATATAAATACTCACTCTCTCTTTTCCATGAGTTAAATTTGATGAAAATATTAATCACTTATTTCTTTTAAAAAGTATGGTTATTTTGAGAATGAGAGAAAGAGACAGAAAAGTAAAGAAAGGTATTGCATATGCAACTATGCGGCATGTCTCTGGGACGCTCCATTCCCACCAAAACGCCATTGGAGCGCAACTCAACTTCTCAGTCTTCTGACTCTGACGTATTTGCTTCCTTCCGTTTCCGTGGCACCGTGATGAAGCGCAACCACCGTTTCAAACGGGTGGCCAAATCCAGATTACCGGTTCAAAAAACCGAACCGGTTCGAGAAACCGAACCGGTTCGGCGTTCGCTCCCCGTCAAACCCAACCCATCTACAGAACCAAACACTTCTCCGGTTGAAATGAAAATCTTGCCACGCGATTTCTTCCAAATCGATGCCCTGGACCTTGCCCCACGTTTACTGGGAAAGTTTCTTCGCCGAGACGACGTCGTTCTTCGGATCACCGAGGTATACTGTTATCATTACGAATCTTGCAACTTTGTCGTTTAGCTTTATTGTGATTTAACGCGGAATCAGTGGCAGACAGGTTGAAGCATATAGACCAGACGACTCGGCTTGTCACGGTCGTTTTGGCGTCACTTCAAGAACTGCCCCTGTTGTAAGATTGCACCTTTATTCTCACCTTGAATCTCTAATGCTAATTAAGGTTGTCTAGAGTAAGATTGGTATGTGTTTGTGTTCTATTTTGCAGTTTGGAGCTGGTGGGCATGCCTATGTTTATCTTTGCTATGGTCTTCACATGATGTTGAATGTGGTGGCCGATAAGGAAGGAGCTGGCGCTGCTGTTTTGATACGCTCTTGTGCTCCAATTAGTGGTAATGTGAAAAACTGTATATAGCTTATTCATAGTTACTATGAAATGAACCATTCTGTTGCGTGTTGTGTCGTAACTCTAAGGCCACTTCGTTAGATTTTTGTGTTATCGATTCAGTTTATGAATGAATCAAGGGATAAACTGTGATTAGGTATTCTTGGTCGTTCAAGTGACTTCTTATAGGGAGTGTATTCTTCAAGCTATCTAATAAAGGGAAAGAAAACAAAATCTTTGAGAGATGGGCGAGTATTGGTTTTGTTGGCTGCAAAAGAATTAATCATCACAAGCTTGTAAATTCTTTTGGCTTATTTTGGTTGTGTACAAACTAAAGACTTTTGAGCGTCACACCGTGACTATCAATAGAAAAGGTGTGGATAAAATGTATGTGCAACCACTCTTGTTAATCTACAGCAAGAAGCTGGCTAGCCTGTTGAAAAGGTGAGGGTTTTAGTACGAGTTCAGCATTGTTGTTACAACTTAACTTGCAATAACATATCATTCTTTTTTCCCTTCTGGCCCAAAGACTACAATCCTCTGTACTTTCATTCATTATAAGCTTGCATCAAATTATTTGTAGATTTATTTTATAATATTGGACAATGTTACAGGACTGGATGTCATTCAACAGCGCCGAGGTCTGAAAACTGAGAAACCTATACTTCTTACTGGTCCTGGGAAGGTTAGTTCTTTTCCTTTCCTCCTGTTCATCTGTTTTAGATGCTTAAGGAAAGATGTTTCGGTTAAAAGTTTTGCACTGCCATTTGATTTATCAAGTTAAAGATATCTACATTCGAGTGCTTACCATCAACTATCAATATACGCTTGTTCATAAAATAGTAAAATACTAAGTAGCTGCAATGTCCAAAATGGAAAGGTAATGAGTTGAAAGCATATGGAGAGGCCTTACTCTGAATATCATAAGTGAATATGGGAGTGAGATTGCATTCTAGGCTCAATACAGACTTGTCATCTTTCTTGACAAAATATCATTGAGATTAAAAAAAGGAGTGGAAATTGTACCTTAAGAATGTTCAGTAGATACTCGATACTACAGTATTTTAGACTTGTAAATTGCTCTTCGCATAATCTCATGGATTATGATTTGATAAATGCTTGTTTTGGTTGCCAGTTTGTTAAGTTTAATATTTTGGCTATTTCAGAAATAGGCCGACTCTTTAAGTTTTTACAGATTGTGCTTCGACTCCTAAGTGTACAGAAATCTCACATGACATGATGGGTTAGAAAGGTTCAACATGTGTGAAATTTAGTTTCTATTTGCACAACTTTCTGGTATATAACAGAATTACTGTTTATCATGACCATTATAAGTGAGATTCTTGCTAGAAGGGAAAAGTTAGGAAGGATATAAAGGGTAGGAGGAAAATGGGTTCATCATTTAGTTTTTCTCCTCTTCTTGACCATTTTCCATGTTTTTATAAGGACTATTAAGATTGTTGAAAGTGACAATTTTTTCTTCTGAAATGTCCCTCCTTAGTTTTTTAAAATAAGAATAATGTGAATGTTCTCCCAAATCTTAGGTTGGTCAGGCATTGGGTTTATCGACAGAATGGTCCAACCATCCTCTCTATACACACGGTAAGCCAAGAAGTTGCATTCTGAAATGTATATCCATTTGTTTTTTCAAAACTAAGAAGTGTGTGTGATGCAGGTGGTTTGGAGCTCTTAGATGGTCCTGAGCCGGAAAACATATTGGTAGGTCCACGTGTTGGTATCCAATATGCTTTGGCAGAGCATGTGAATGCATTGTGGAGATTTGCCATTGCAGGTACCCCTTGGATTAGTGCTCCCAAAAACACTCTGAAATAGCAGCTTAAGGGAGAAAAATGGTTTCATGGCGATTAACTGATTACGTAAATTCCCTATGTATATTTTCACGTTAGAAATAGATTGGAAATGGGTCCTGTATCACCTTTGAACTCTACTTAAGGTATGCCAAACTTTTATCCTAAAATCTAACATAATTTTATTTTAGCTATACTTATATAAGAGGAGTGTTGCCGACACAATCCTTCTGACACTACTATTAATGAAAAAAAAACTCATTTAGTTAGCCACACGCATAATTATGATTTTGAATAAATTTTAACAAATAGTAAACAAATTGACTTAAGTTGTTCAACATTTTTTATTTATTTTATATATGATTTTGTTAATGGACATTGATTATATATAATTTTAGATGTATAATTAATTTTTTAAACCAAAATTTTATGATGCATTTAATTTGTTTACTTTTGAATATGAATCTATAAGGTTTTGACTTATTGTAAAATTTGATATACTTTTCTAATATTATTTCATTTATTGTTTTAATATCATTGTTCTTGTTTAACCACTTTTCATTTACAGATATACCCTTGAACAAGTACTTTAACCAATTTAATCATGTTTTAAAACATTTGTTCTCTGCCTCCCTCCGTATTTAGGAAGAATTGTAGAAAAAAGGAGGGAAAATAAATATTACTGTATTTTTAATGCAAATTAATACGGGAGTGAAGTGAGCCTTACTTATTCTGCTTACAAGCGTTTTCGCATGCTCTGGTAGTAACCAAGTAGTTCAAGACTCCATGACATAAGACATTTATTTCTTACGTTTGTCTCTGATTTTTTGTTTGAATACAAAGTGAGGAAGTAGAAAAATAAAGAAGTATATTGCAAAGTAAAATTGTTTAAACTAGAAAAAGAAGATTGAAAAGAGTGAAAAAATAGAGGAAAATTAAATTATTTGATTGATATGATATAATAAAAAATTATATGATAATTTATTAATTTAGACAACTATCAAAATATCTTAGTATGAACGAGCATTTTAATACATCTTACTAAGTGTGTCTAAATAAATTCAATCTGTCACTGCTTTGATTCCTGTTTAATAAATAGTGGCATATAATTTTTTTACTTCACAAAGTCCTTGGATAGTTGTGGATAGTTTATTTTTTGCTAAATACTTTCTAAAATTTAAAATTAAGTACTATTCTAACTTTTAAATTAATTTTTTAAAAATTTTAAATAAGTGTATCGAAAAAAATATATAAAAAATTAATTTTAAAGTACAAGTGACCTACTATAAGCAAGAACGAAGGAGAAAGTGCAAGTCTTCGTATCTTTCCTTGTATTTCTGAGTGGAATATTATCCCTATGGGATCCATAACATCTTTCACTCCGTTTCATCTCAAATCACTGACGAATAGTCATAGGAGGTAAAAAAGATAAACTAAGTTTCAACCCTTCACCACGTAGTCACGATTACAGTTTTCACTCTTAATCTTTTCCGACATCATCGGAAAAATATATTAAAAGAAATACAAAGGAAACCACATTAACAAAGTGAAACAAAGAGACAATCAATTTGAAGAGCCATTAATAATGTGATATGAGCTTTTACAGTATGAAGTGTTTATATTGATTACAACATAAATTTTTTCTTTTGGCACTGCTCAAAGTCTTAAATAACATCCGGATCTGACAAATATCCCAAAACATTCTCAGAATAACAGCATTTCATAGTGATTATCTATCAATTGGTGGTCGCATTTACCGTCAATAATCATTCCTTTCACTTAAAGGATTAGGAATGTTATTATTTACACAATCTGCTGTGATGTAAAGGATGATGACGTTTTGCGAAAGCAAAATGCAGGAGACAAACTAAAAAGGAGGAAACATATGTAGATATCAATGGCATTTTAGCTAATTGGATTCTTTTATAGCAATACAGCATTTTTCCATTAGACGAGGTTGTCTGGTTACATCGATCAAATATTGACATGATATTTTATAGTATCAATCATGTTACACACATAAAGACAAAATACTAACATCTATAAATCTTTCTGAACGGTTTTACTTTCACCTAGACCTCTCCTAATTAGGGTTTTATTGGTCTTCTCCAGAATTTCCATTCAATTTTACAATTATCTTCTACTACAGGCATTAATCTAACTTGCTCTTAAGAATTCATTCATCTAAATCCTCTTTTGCATAGTATGCCCACTCATTCGTTAAATTATTTTCTTATTGGCCCCTTTTTCCACAATGTCCACAAAACATCAGAGGTAAATTTTTCCCTTATGCGTGAATAGTACTTTTTGGTTACAAATAATACTCAACACACTTTTCCAATATTTAGCTCAGCTAGGATTAATGAGCCTCTGCCTAAACTTGCATTCTACAAACCTCACCTTATTTCCACCACTTGAACAAAAGACATGTGCCTCTAATACTCATCTGGATAACTTGGCTTATCATATGCTCTTTGCAAGTACTAGAAACGGGAAGAGTAATATTATTTGTTGAATGGACAAAAGTGCCAGTTATCAATCTTATACAGTGATAATAGGTATTTGGTAGTGCATATGCAACATAGTAAGAGCATTACTAACCAAGTTGGTTTTACATCTCACCAAAGTCCAAACAACTAATTTACTACTGGAGGAGGAAAAAGGTATTGCTTCATCCACATATCTGTAAAAGAACAGGAATAAAAAACTATAATATCTGAATCACGAATAACATAGCTTGATTGAACTTTCATAAAGAATTCAACCTCGTGCCGGTGCAAAGATTGAGCTAACTCAAACTTAAAAAAATATTTACTTTCAACTAAACTTATAATATTGACAACAAAATTCCAAAAAGCACTATAATTTTATCAACTAGTCAATTGCTTTAACTGGAGTTTTGTCCAGCATCTTTATGCCAAGTTAGAAACAATATCACAGGTTGGCGAAACAAAATATCGGTTTAACAGTCAGCAGCAGCTTAATGATACCAAAACTGAAAATATCAGCTGCTTAAGTAGGCTGCCATTGAGTACCCTCTATAATAATTCATTCCCAGTACATTGTACACTATCACAACCTTTTCAAGCACCTAAAGTTGCTTGATTCCCCTCCAATATTTTCAGCCAAACCAGCAATTTCCTACTAAACATTCAGCAGTTCTAATGAGTACGGATTTGTAATAAATCTCTATAATAAAGAACTCTTTAACCAAGTTTCCGTCACCCAGTTTTCAAAAAGTTGAAATATGACCACTATTAATACTTGAGTATATGTCAAATCGATTATTCAACTCAAGCTCTTTTCATTTATGGGTAAGTACTATTAATGAAATAACAAAATGAGATTTCACTCTTCAACACTAGAAGAGACGGAGCAAAAAGAAAATAAAAAAGAAGCTCTTTCATGTTACCTTAGAGACAGGTATAAAGTATAACGATTGCATGGTAAGCATCTTGCTACTTGATTCACATGTGACTTTATATTAACTGCCACAAGGCAAAAAAACTCAAGCACTCTGCAGAGTGGGAAGAGATAGTAAACCAGAAGAAATACACAAGAATGCAAAAACTAGATTTTCCGACCACCTTCATTCAACCAGAATCTAAGATACATATGAACAATCTCCGAAAGCACAGCTTGCAAAATTTGCCCAAAACAATAGCTAAATCATTAGATATTCAGATACTTACGTCTGTACTACTCACATCGTGCATCCAATCAAATAGTAATAGCTTCATATCTGCAACAAACAATCTTGCAAATCACAAAATGTGTCTACCTGTAGAGAAGGAGGAGGTCACATTCTCCATAGAAAACATAAAGAAAAAATAAATTGAGGAAGTCAAGGTTTTCAACATACCTATGGTCAAATAATGACCCATGGAATGGTTGGTCCAAAGGAAGTTAGCAACAATAGAATTGTTCCACTCAAACACACAATGGAAGTTAGCTGGTCGCAAAGCTTTTAATGCCGTGTCCTTATGAAGAAACGATGCTCAGCCTGACCCTCAGCCTTATTCACAATTTTTCTACATGCTAGGACACAACCGCCTATAAAACTCGTTAAAGTCAAGACGGAAAAAGAGAAATTTTAGGTCAACATGCTGCTGTACAGGCAACTGAGAAATGAAATCCTCTTGCAATGATGAATATTCCTTAGCAATTGCACCAAGATCTTGACCCATATTTCTTAGAAATTCACCAGCACGTTGTGTTAGGGCTTTTCTCCCATCAACAATCCAGGATCCTTGCTCTGCAGTTTTATCATTCAATTGCTTTCGTGATCGTGTTTTCTTCTGGTCTCGAGAGGAAAGGGAGGATTCGGTCATTCTGAAACAAACACATGGTCAAATAACATGCGTGGCAATATATTTTTGTTATTCAGGGGTGAATGAGTGAGAAGATTTACAAAATGAAAAAGTAAGATGAATACCTTGCTTGCAACTCATGAATACCTTCATACAATCGATCTGCACGGCTCCGAAAACGTAATATAAGATCAAATATTACAAGTAGTGACTTGTAAAGAGACTGGGAAAGGTCTCCAAGGAGAGATTTTTCTACAATAGAATGCAGATATTTCTCATGAGCTGCAAGTAGATCATCAAGATCCTTGGCTACTTCCATCTCCGCCAAAAAATTTGACCATGATATCTCCAAAACTTCAAACATTATATAATATTGCAAGTTTGAAATGAAGTGATTAATTTCAACCCAAAGAACCTGACAGCGCCTCAACGTTGAAACTAATTGCATCTTTACTGCATGTTCCAATCTGGTAAAGGAATTAGAAGTAATGCAGTTTGGTTTCATGGTCTTCCAGGCACCAGTAAGCGCATGTTCTACTCTTCTAAGCTTCCAAAGAAAATTAAAAATTCTTAAATACCTTGCCATCACAGACTCTGTGAACACTGTATCAAGTGGAACTCTTGCATCATATTCCAATGAAAATACATCCCAGCCCCTATCACCGCTCTCATGTGGCATCATTTTAACCCTGAGCCTATCCAAAATGTCAGGATCGTCATACTGAGCATTAGATGCCCTAATTGCAGTTTCCAGCAATCCCGAAAGTTTGAAAGAGCTAATAGTGTTAGCTGGCTCAGAAAGCTCAGGCCCCACAATATCCATCAGATACTGCACAAAATCACCTTGGCCAAGCAACAAATACTGCTTAATTGCAAGACAGTGTTCTTTGAACTTGTACCTCGTGAAAATCACATCCAACAAATGCTTGTCAATCCTTTTTGCAGCTTTATCTACCAAAAACTCAAGGGTATCCGTTTCCCCGTATCCAAAACCACCTCTTCTTGCTGTCACTTCATTATCAGTGATAACCTCAGTCGCAGCATCCGCCCAACCACGGTCCTCACAACAAACGCGAAGAAAATTAATCGACTTGCCAGTCCTCAAGATCCTCTGCGCAAGTGAAGGCGGAATGAACAAAGGAAGCATCGCATGATGAAGACTATACCCTTCTCTCCAAAGTGACTCAGCCTTAACAGGCTGCCCAACAATAAAAAACTCAGCAAATATATCCTCCAACTCTCCTTCCAAAACCCATCTCCTCACCATCTCAAACAGCGAAGAACACACTCTCTGCAGCAACCTCCTCATAAACTCATGAACCAACGGATCACCATGCTGTGCGTGCAAATGAATCGCCCCCGCCATAGCCCCGCCGCGCAAAACCCTACACTTCTCAACCAAATCCGCCATCAGCCTCATCTTCACCATTGGCTCAGCCAACCAAACCGCCAATCTCCTCAGCGATAGGTAGTTCTCAGAACTCGCAGATTCGGACACCAAAGGAATCGGGTTCGAAGCCTGAGCCTCAAGAACCGCCAATAACTTATAGTACTCACTTAACTCATCCTGCAAAGCGGAACAAAAAGCTTGCCCCACAGTTCCCACATCTTCATTGGGAAACCGATCCATACTCTGCGAAATGTAACCACTAACCTTCCGAAACAAAACACCCAATTCACAAAGGTTATGAACCATACTCCTAGTAGCTCTCGGAACCCTAACCGAATCGGGTATCACATAACGGTTACTCTCACTCTCGAATTTCACAAACCTACCATCGACCCCCTGGCAAGCATAGAGCACGTCCGTGACGATAACCTCTTCCGACACCTCGTTTTCTTCCTTGACCAAATCCACGAACTCGCGAAACGCGACGTCGCGGCGGTTCTCAGGATCCTTGGAGACAAGTAAAACGCCGTTACTCCAGCCTTTGTTTGAAGCGGGTTCGGAGAAAGCGAGATTGGGCAAGAGAGGTGTGGTGGTGGCGACGGCGGCGGTCTTGTTCCGATCTTCGGAGATGATTTTGAGGAGGTAGATGACGGCCCATTTATTGTTGACGCTTTGGGCTTTGGAGGCGAATTTAGAGAAGAGGTCGGCAAAGGATAGGGCATCCGCAGAGCGGGCGTTGGTGGCGAGGTGGCGCTTGATGGAGTCGGCAATGGCGGCTGCGTCCGGGGCGACGGAGGGAGTGAGGCGGCTGGAGAGGATGCGGAGGGCGTAGCGGAGAGAGTTGCGGAATTCGGGGGAGTTAGGGTTTAGCGGCGGAGAATTGGATGGAAGGTTCTGGGAGAGCAACCGGTGGACCAACTCCTTCACCAGATCTGGAAGCTTCTGCTGGTCTTCTTCTTCCTCCATCCTTCTGCTTCTTCACCAACAAACTTTTCCTTTTTCTGTTAATTTTCTCGATGGAGTGAGTGGAAAATAGGAGTGTTTTTTGATTTGTTATGGGCGGGGAAATGAAACGCAAATGCAAATGCAAAAATGCTTTTAGCGTGATACCCTTTATTTTTTTTTTTAAATGAAACCTCAATCTCTCAACTCAAGAACACTATCTCATCACTCAAATTGCAAATCTCCGATTCAATCTCCTCTTCATATTTTTTTTTTTCCTTTTTTTTTTCTTACAGAGTGAATCTTCGATCTTTCTTAACAATTTTTTCTGATTCAAGAACCATCAATTAACTAGCTCTTCTATTCAACACAACAACAACAAAAACTTGGAATGCAATTTTAATTCGCTGCGATAATAAAGCTTTTTTTCTTTTTCAGTTTGGTCTGTGGTTAAGTTAGGTATGAATTTGATTCAAATAAAGAATTTAATTTAAATAGAATCATAATATAGACAAATTACAGTATTATTTAAATATTTTCTCACGCTTTCCCTTTTAATGATTGGTTTTGTATTAAGTTCTGAATTTGCAGTTACTTAAATGTTTAGAACAATTATTTTTGTGGTTAATAGGAATATTATTTCACTCCAATAAAATTGTTTCTACTTTTCTCATCACAAACATTTATAATAATATATAAAAAAATATGGTCCTGTATAATATGTTTAATGACTTTTGTAATAATTACTTTAAAAAATATATAATTAGAGTAAAAATCCAAAAATCTATGCTTAATCACACTGTATCCTTTTATCTTTCCGGTTTTCACCATTTTTTTCATCTGCTTTTTCTTTAAACATTTTGCTACTTTTTATCCACCAAAAAATTGTTTCCTTTTTCTCCGTCAAATAGTGACCAAAATTACAATTGGATAGATAATTTAATCATACTTTTTATTACTATTAAAAATGTATCTTATATCATGATCAAATCAATTTTATAATTTAAAAATGTCACAGTTGAAAATGGTAAATTGTATCGTAATTAATTTTATATCAATTAAAAGAATGATATTTACCTTGATTAAATTTTTTTAATTAAAAAGTAATTACTTGTGTTTTTCTCCGTTCCGTGTATAGTTTATTGACACAGGCCTAACAATCTATAAAACAAGATAAAAATAACTTTGTATTGAGTATTTATTCTTTATACATAGAAACAAATTTCCATAGGGTGTAATATGCAATGAAAACTCATTCCATTAAGCATATTTCTTCACACAAATAAAAGGAAATATATATAGTGAAAATAGGGTGAGAATATGCTGATTTTTTATTTTTTTTTGTGTTTTGTTTGTTGTAGATGAAAATTCTTCTTGCACCCATGTTTTCTTCACACTTTTACTTTTGATAAAAAAAAACACTTTTTTTTTCTACTCTCTCACACTTCCTCATTTGTGCGTTTTTCTCCAAAGCATATGTAATCATTCTCCTATGTTTGTCCTTACATTTTTTGTTAGAAAGTACTTCCAAACCCCTTTGCCAGAGATAAGAACTCTCTTAGATAGTCACTCTGCCAGTTAGAGAGGTAGGTAAATCCTAAATGTTGACATTTTTGTAAAAGAATACAATGTTAAATGCATTCAACAATTTATCTAAATTAGGGTGTGTCCAAATAACATTAATGACAACCTATAAAGACTCGTTACACATACTCTAGTGAATATATTTGTTAGGTTCTAGCAACATTATTAGTTATTGCATTTCAATTCTAGATCCCCTCAGTGGTCTCCTGTATGCAAATTTGGCATTGTACACTTGTTTTATTGTTGTGACATTCTCCTCACTATTTCTTTCAAAGTATATAATATGTTTGTCGACTTCAGTAGACTTTCAATCATGTCAACATCCATGAAATGTTCATTCACTTTTAATCTGCCAACATAGAGGTGACCAACTAATATCTCAACTATTTTATGATTATGATTGTTACATATTACCTTTAATACTCAACATTTTTTATTGCGAACATGTTTATCCTGCAATTTAGAAGAATTATCACATTTTCTTGTACTAGTTACAATCACCTTCAAATCGTGTTTTTATTTTATAATAGTTACCACTCATTTCACAAGCTAACAATACATATGTTTTTCTTTCATGTTGTCCATTTCTTTTGTTAGATCTAATTATGACAATCACAAAACTAAGTCGAAATGATGACAAAAGGTCAAGCTTAGGACCAACCACTAGGTCAATGACAAGGAAGATTCAAGAAGACTAAGACTCTACTACTAATGCTAGAGACATCCTTCTATATATGTTTAAAAATGCCATAACCTAGTGTAGTTTCTCTAGAACAAAATTTATTTTCTTGCTAAAAGTAGAATAGGAAAATTAGTTGTAAATTTTTCTTATTTGTAATTAGGGTTGAGTTAGGCATCTAAAAATAATCTAGATTAAATTAGGGTTTCATTAAGACTCCTAATTTAAACTAGGTCGATCATTAGTCACATGAAGCACACCTAGTCATGCTTGCAATGTGACTTCATTTTAGGTGCCAATTTCAAAGCCTTGCTATTTGAATTTTCCCACTCTTTTCTTGTAACCTTGGTCGAACCTCACAGCTATATAATGGGGTGCTTGGCTATTGAATTAATAAGATCAATTTTGGAGTGTTATGCTGCCAAGTTGCTAGCCTACTCACTCTTTTGTCTAAACCTCTCTAGGATAAACACCTTTGGTCTTCTTCTTCACCTCTCCAAGTGATATGGCCCAACCAATCACTCTTTCTACTCTTCATGCACCTTCAAGGAATTCATAGCTCCATTGGAGTCATCCTTCCTCCATTACATCCATCAAGCTTCTGTCAACTCCATCAAAATCCCAAGAACTCAATTCGGCAATGAAGACATACATTATCATTTGGTATCTAGAGTCTTGGTTCTTCGAGAGATAAGTGCCTTCTCTTCTTTTATTTTTTTTGTGTGTTGTGTTTAATTCCGTGTTGTTCATCATTTTCTGAATTTTCTTGTTGTTTTTAATTTCAATTTCATGATATGTTATTATTTTAAATTTTCTGTTCGGTTAATTTTATTCAATTGTTCTTGAACATTCCAGTTTTCAATTTGTTTTAGGATCCTAATTATTAAGTTGTATTGTTTTTATTTTTATTTGAGTCTTCTTGATATTTCAATCGGTGTAAATTTGAGTCATTTTAATTTTTGAACTCATTCAAGTATTGTCTAAGTCATGTTCATCCAAAATTGTCATCAATCCCATGTAATACTTTTGATGTTTTTGGTTGTTTGATTTAATTTGAATATGAGTTTAATTTTGAATTTGAGCTTTGGTGCATTTTTATTTTTCCAGATTCGAGTTCATACTTGTTGTTAGTTCCATACAAGTTCAATTTCCACTCAATTCCATTATGTTTTTTGAAGTTTTCAATTTTTTTAATTCCAATTTAGGATTCCTCTGTTTTACAATTTCTGTGTTGGCTGAAAACATTTATTACAATTAATTGTGTTGGTGAAAAATTGTGAAATTCTGAATTTAATTACATTGATGTGTTAAGAAAAAGTGAAAAAAACTATTACATCAAAAAAATAATTTTGAATTGCTTTGGTGAGTTGTGGAGCTGAAAATTTTTGGTGCAAGCCACATTGCTAAAGAGGTAAATATGAGTACCTTAGGTTGAATATGCTAAAGAGGTAAAGCAAGGGACAAAAAAAACCTTCACAAAAAAATTATACACAAATTCGAAACGAGCTACAAGTGGTGGAGTGCATCAAATAGGCATTTAATTTTTAGTGCTAAAAATTATTGACCTAATTTTCATTGTATTTCTTTTGAGTTGTAATTATTAAACTTTGATTACTTAGTGGATTAATTTCGTTTTAGTTTGGTAGGTGTGTCTTTAAGGTTCAAAGTGTCATGAAGCCTCACCTAGGAACTGTCTTTAAATCTTTCCAGTTAGCAAATTTCAATTGTGTTTTTTATTGCTTTGCATATTTTTCTTGCATAAAATTTTTTGTTTTCATGCTTTTTTATGCTCTAAGTAAATTGCTTAGAGAAAGATTTGTGAAGGTGTTGTGGGATAGTATCTGGCAAGGAAAGGCTTGGTACTTAAGAGATCCTAATGATCAACCTCCCTTTCCTGGGAAATTACCTACTTTACTCCACCTATTTTTCTTTTAGGGAATTACTTTTAACACAAAACTCTAACATGACTAAGCACTCTTCTAGTCATAGTGAAAGTGATGAGAACTCTACTAAATCTCTTTTGAAACAATTGGCTAGAGATTTTCAATCACTCTCATTAAGACAATTGCAACATGACACTCAAGTTTTAGAAGAAAAGAAAGAAATAGATACTCATCTTGTAATTCTATAAGAAGAATTGAAAATTGTTAGAGAAAAAGATGAATACATCAAAAAATTTAAAAAATCACATGCATCTAGTTCTAGGTCGAGGGACTCACATGCTGAGGAAAAGAGTCTTAGAATTAGTGAATATTATCAACCTCCACCTATAAGAACTAGAAAAATCCAACCAAAAGAGACTAGGGTAGACCTACCTTATTTTTATGGGAAGGAAAATATTGAAACTTACCTAGATTGGGAAATGAAAGAAGAACAACTTTTTGCTTGCCATCATATTAGTAAGGAAAGGAAAGTAGCCTTAACAACTTTAAGCTTTCAATCAAATGCAATGTATTGGTGAACAACCCTAGAGAGAGAAAGATTCCTCCACAAGGACCCTCCCATAGAATATTGGAACGAACTTAAGGGAGCCTTCAGACGTCGTCATATACCTTCTTACTATAATAGGGAGTTGATGGACAAGCTCCAAAGACTCTAACAAAAGAGCATGACTGTAGAAGAATATAGACAAAAGATGGGGCTTTATATGATGAGAGCTTCTATTAGGGAGGAAGAAACCACCACAATATCTAGGTTCCTTAGGGTCTCAATCTTGAGATAAGAGATAGAGTGAAACTCTTGCCTTATAAAGATTTGAATGACTTGATCCAACTTTGCATAAAAGTTGAGCAACAAATTTTGAGAAAAAGATCAAGTCGCAAGGAGAGTTCTTATTCTAACTCATATCCCAAGAATGAGTACAAAAAGGAAAGAAAGAAGAGTTTTTCAAAAGATAAATCTAAAGAAACTCCCAACCTAGGAAAGGATGTGTCTACTCCACAAACCCATACTAGAGACATACAATGTTTTAAATGTCTTGGTAGAGGCCATATAACATCCCAATGCTCAAATAGGAGAATCATGATCTGAATAGGTAAGGATGAGTATAATAACCAAGATGGTGAGTCTAGTAGGGAAGAGAAAAAATAGAAAAGTAAGGGAGCATATCCATGTGAGGGAAAATTATTGATGATTAGAAGAACCCTCAATAATCAACCTAGTATGAAACATGAAACACAAAGAGAGAACATCTTTCACACAAGATGTAAAATTTTAGAAAATACTTGTTCTCTCATTGTGGATAGTGGATCTTGTTGCAACTGTTGTAGCACTAGGTTTGTTGAAAAGCTTGATCTACAAGTTATACCCCACCCAAAACCTTATAAACTTCAATGGCTTAATGAAGACGGGGATTTAATTGTAGATAAGCAGGTAAAAGTCAGTCTTTCTGTGAGGAATTACGAAACTGATGTTTTATGTGATGTAGTATCTATGGAAGCTTGCCACATCTTATTGGGAAGACCATGGCAATTTGACAATAAAACTACCCATGATGGTCTTACCAACGAGATGACTTTTACCCACAGAGAAAAAAAAGTTTGTACTTTATCCTTTAACACCTTCATAAGTGGTAAATGACCAAGTACAAATGAAATTAAAAAGAGAAATGAGAAAAAAAAAGTTGAAAATCAAATGAAAGTCCTTAGGGACAATGATGAGGCGTGGGAGAAGAGTGGAGAAGAGTGCTCCTTCCCACAATGTCATTTATATAGAACAAAAATTTGAAAAAAAATGAAGTTAAGAAAATACTTCTATCTGAAAAACCTTTAAGCCTTCTTCTGTGTAAAGGAACACTTACATGCACTGCCACACTTTCTTAAGTTAGTGAGCTACCTCCTAAAGTCAAAAATCTTATATAAGAATTTGGTGATGTATTCCCTAAGGAAGGACCCATTGGACTTCCACCTTTTAAGGGTATAGAACACCAAATAGATTTAGTTTCGGGAGCTAGTCTACCAATTAAATCGACTTACATAACTAATCCTAAAGAGATTAAGAAGATAGATTCACAAGTTCATGAATTGTTGGAGAAGGGTAGGGTTCAAAAGAGTCTAAGTCCTTGTGTTTTACCTGTTTTGTTGGTACCCAAAAAAGATGGCAAGTGGAGAATGTGTTGTGATTGTAGAGCCATCAACAACATCACCATCAAATATAGGTATTTAATTGCTAGACTTGATGATATGCTTGATGAATTGCATGGTTTCACTATATTTTCCAAGATTGATCTCAAAAGCGGATATCACCAAATAAGAATCAAAGAGGGTGATGAGTGGAAAATTGCTTTGAATACCAAATTTGGACTATATGAGTGGTTAGTAATGCCTTTTGGACTCACTAATGCACCTAGCACTTTCATGAGGCTTATGAATCATGTCCTTAGGGATTTCATAGGTAATTGTGTAATAGTTTATTTTGATGATATATTAGTATATAGTCAAAGTCTAGAGTCTCACCTAAGTCACCTTAGGGAGGTTTTATTAGTTCTTGGGAATAATAATTTGTTTGCTAATGTAGATAAATACACTTTTTTTTGTAGATAGTGTAGTTTTTTAAGGTTTATAGTTAACAAAAATGGGGTCCATGTTGACCTCGATAAAATCAAAGTCATCCAAGAGTGGCCAACCCCACAAATGTAGGAGATGTTTGGAGCTTCCATGGTTTATCTAGTTTTTATAGAAGATTTGTTCCTGACTTCTCAAGTCTATCATCACCACTCAATGAGTTAGTGAAGAAAGACACTTCATTTTGTAGGACTGAGAAGCATGAGCAAGCCTTTCAAAGGTTAAAAACTCAACTCACTAATGCATCCATTCTAGCTTTACCAAACTTTTCAAAAACTTTTGAGCTAGAGTGTGATGCATCAGGAGTAGGAATAAGTGTTGTGTTTTTGTAGGGTGGACACACAATTGCATACTTTAGTGAAAAATTTCATGGTACAACCCTCAATCACTCACCCCACCTATGACAAAGAGCTTTATGCACTTTTGAGGGCCCCTGCAGACTTGGGAACACTATCTAGTTTCAAAAGAATTTGTCATACATAGTGATCATGAGTCTTTAAAATATTTGAAGGTCAACACAAGTTGAACAAAAGACATGCAAAGTGGATGTAATTTCTGAAACAATTTCCATATGTTATCAAATATAAGAAGGGTGGTACAAACATTATGGCAGATGCTCTATCTCGGAGACATGCCCTCTTTTCTAAAATCGGAGCCCAAATTCTTGGATTTGAAAACATATCTGAACTTTATAAAGAAGATTAGGATTTTGCACTCACTTTTGCTAAGTGCCAACGTAGAGCACAAAAAGGTTTTTATGTTTCTGAGAGGTACTTGTTTAAAGAAGGAAAACTTTGTATACCTCAAGGAACACATAAAAAACTCCTTGTAAAAGAATCACATGAAGGAGGACTCATGGGCCATTTTGGAGTTGATAAAACTCTTGAGCTTTTAAAAGAAAAATTCTTTTGACCACACATGAGGAAAAAGGTTCAAAGACATTGTCATAGATGTGTCTCATGTTTAAAAGCTAAGTCTGAGACAATGCCTCGTGAACTTTACACTCCTTTGCCTTTTGCTTGTGCTCCTTAGGAAGATATAGGCATGAATTTCATATTAGGACTTTCTAGTGTTGAAGATAGATGAAGCTTCTTATATGCTGTCTTAGTGTGTGTTTGATGAAGAAATTTGCAAGTTTGCTTGTAGTGATGTAATTAGGTGATCTTGTATATAAGTTAGAGTGAGTTTAAGGTAGCCTTTATGCTTCGTGACCTACCTTATATGCCTAATCAAGGTGGTGAGATCAAGCACAATAAGTGATTCAATGTTTTCCTAAAAACTACTTTAAGTTTTCTCACAATCAGGTTATTGCACAAAAATAAATTTGTTGATTTGTAAAACAATAGATTTATTTCTAAACTGCTGAAATGTTTTCAAAATTCTTTTAGGACACCAAACATTTTGTTGCAGCCCGTTATTTCTGTTAAGATAAGATGGAAGTATTTTCAGAAAAACAATCTGTTTAGTTTTGATTTAACCTGTTCTTTTTATAATAGCTTTTTAACTGTTTTTTTGAAAAGTTGTTATAAACTGTTTTCTATATAAAGAGAGACACATCTCACACGAAAAAGGTTGTTGTGCAATCACGTTTTAAACAGAGATAAAAAGTTTTCAGTGAGTGAAAAAATGATTTGAATGAGTTTTCAAAAGTGTTTGTTCTTTCTGTGCCTTGATCTTGGTGGAGGTGATGTCACTGTTGTGCTACAATCTGGGCTACTGGTTTTCAGTTTCTTGCATCTTCTTTCAGATGTTTTCTTTCCTTAATTCACTCTTGTGTAAACGTGATTGTGTAAGACACCTTTTGATAGGGTTTCTTGAAGTGCAAGTAGTGCTGAAATAGGGTTTTTCAGCTTTGAGTGCCTTGTTCTTGTAGAGTTCAAGAACTGCAAGGTGTTGTAATTGTGTTGAACAGTTTTTAGTGATTTCACCTTAGTGTGGGGTGAAACTAGATGTAGCTCTTTATGAGTGAACCAATATAAATTGTGTTTGCATCATTCTTCTCAAACCCTGCACTATTTCCTGCTTAATTGGATAATCTGTCAGGAAATAAATCTGTTCTTTTAAAATTGAATCTGTTATTTTTGAGCTTGTTCATACTGTTCTTCTTTGTTCTGGAAAAATATTTTAATCACAAGAAGCTTTCTGAATCTGTGTGCTTACTAGTTTACTAACAAACAATTTCTTTGAAATAACTTATAAAGATTCACTTTCTGTAAAGAATTGTATCAAAAGATCTTGTGTTAATCTCTTGATGTAAATCTTGTTCTTATTGTTGTTGTAAGAAATAACTCACTTTGTTCTGGAAATTTTCTCTGTTTAATCTCAATGCTAATCTGAACTAGTTTTTAGTTTTGATAAAGTGTGTTGAAAAATAAAGAGTCTATGATAGACTCAACACCTAGGACACAAAGAGGTTTTGATTCCATCTTTGTGGTAGTGGATAGGTTTAGTAAGATGACTCATTTTATACCCTGCCATAAAATGGATGATGCTAACAACATCTCTAAGCTCTTATTTAAAGAAGTGGTAAGACTTCATGGTTTACCTAAGACCATAGTTTCGAATATAGATCCTAAATTTGTTGGTCATTTCTGGAGAACTCTCTGGGAAAGGTTAGGAACTAAGTTGAACTTTTCAACTTCTTGTCATCCTCGGATGGACAAATAGAAGTTGTGAATATATCTCTCTCAACTATGCTTAGGTCAGTCATGAAAGGAAACCACAAATCTTGGGATGAGTATCTTCCTCATATTGAGTTTGCATATAATAGAGTAGTCCACAAAACTACTAATATTTCTCCATTTGAGGTTGTATATGGTTTTAATCCTCACACTTCTTTGGATTTGCTACCCTTGCCTAATCCACAAGAATTTGTGCATAAGGAGGGGGTAACTAAAGCCGAATTCATAAAAAAATTGCATGAGAGGATTAGAGACCAAATACAAAAACAAATAGAGAAATATATAAAACATAAAAATAAGGGGAAGAGAGAGATGATTTTTGAAAAGGGAGACTAGGTTTGGCTTCACCTTGGAAGAGATAGATTCCCTGGTCAGAGGAAGTCTAAGCTTAGTCCCCGGGAAGATGGTCATTTCCAAGTCCTCAAGAAAATCAATAATAATGCATATCAATTATACATGCCTGAGGAATATGGAGTACATGCTACCTCTAATTGATGGATCTAACATCTTTTGCAGGTAGTGAAGACGAAGAGGCAGAGATATGCGATTTGAGGACAAATCCTCTTTAAGAGGGAGGGGATGATGGCAGAAGGCCAAACTCAAAACCAACCACTAGGTCATTGGAAAGGAAGATTCAAGAATACTGGGACTCTGCTACTGATGGCAGAGACACCCTCCGTGATGTGAGTTGATTTTAGGATTGCACATTTTATGGGTTACTCTTTTATTTATGAATTTTGGATAAGCAATTATGGTGATTAAGCTCAAAGAAGATTGCCACTGGACACGAACTTAACCAAGTGGTTAAGTAAGTGTGAAGGTTCTCTTTTAGAGAGTAAAAGAGAAAACACAATATAAGGTGAATATGATGATGATGGCAGGATTAAAGAACATAGAAGATATAATGAAGCAAGATGAAACTAAAATAAAGGAAGAGATAAAGAACAACAATGAACATAGAATAATGGAAGAAAAGTGGCACAAATAATGAAAGGAAAAGGAGAAGAGAAGAAGAAAGCTTATGGAAAATGGAGCAAGGAATCACACCACTTGGAAGGTGAGGGAATTCCAAGATGAGTGATGGGGGAGCCGCCACTTCAGATGCACTACTCCCAAGAACAATTTAGGAGACAAAGCTCACTAATCACTCAAGCAGAGTTTCTCTTCTTAATTCAAATTCAATGTGTAAAATACATAAGCCAAGACACTCTATTTATAGGAGAGAATGTCTTGGAGATCAAGATAGAGAGGTATGGTTGTCATTTGTGAGAAACCTTCTAGAAGGTATGTCAAAGTGGAGTGCCTCCCAAGCTAGCCTACATCTTCTAGAAACTAGGTTTTTTGGTGGGTTTGGCACAAGCCTAATATTATACTAAGTACACCATAATCTAGTTTATTCTTCTATTTGACACCCCTAAAGTGAGTCCAATTTATTTTACATAAACTTGTCTTGTGAAAAGACTAGAAAGAAGAACAATTGATATTCTGGTCCATGTTTGGTTCTTCTTCTACTAAGGCTTTTCTGAGGCCTTGGTCTTGTATGTTGAGATGAATTACCCAATTGTGAATTGTTTGTTGTATCCTTGGTCATCTGTTTGTCGAGTTGGGTTGTATCACTTTTATATATGTTTGAAAATGCCATAACCTAGTGTAGTTTCTCTGGAGTAAAATTTATTTTCTTGCTAAAAGTAGAATAGGAAAATTAGTTGTAAATTTTTCTTATTTGTAATTAGGGTTGATTTAGGCATCTAAAAATCAACCTAGATTAAATTAGGATTTCATTAAGACTCCTAATTTAACCTAGGCCGGTCATTAGTCACATGAAACACACCTAGTCATGCTTGCAATGTGACTTCACTTTAGGCGCCAATTTCAAAGCCTTACTATTTGAATTTTCCCACTCTTTTCTTGTAACCTTGGTCGGACCTCACAACTATATAATTGGGTGCGTGACTCTTGAATTAATAAGATCAATTTTAGACTGTCATGCTTCCAAGTTGCTAGCCTACTCACTCTCTTGTCTAAACCTCTAGGATAGACATCTTTGGTCTTCTTCTTCATCTCTCCAAGTGATATGACCAAACCAATCACTCTTCCTATTCTTCATGCATCTTCAAGGAATCCATAACTCCATTAGACTCATCCTTGTTCCATTACATCCATCAAGCTTCCGCCAACTCCATCAAAATACCAAGAACTCAATGAAGGTAATGAAGGCACACACTATAATGAAATGTCACTCCCTACACACTTATTGAAGTTGTCATCTCACATACCAAATACTTGCACAAAATGAATCAAAATTCTTTTTTTTTTTATCTCATTTGTTGTAAAAGGCCTAACATAATCTCTTCGAATGAATCGATCTTCACTCTTCGTTGAATTAGACTCTTCCATATCCAACAACTTATTTACTTCACCAGATATTATACTCCAAAATAAGAATTCCATCTCAATTACACACACAAAATTAAGTACTAAAAAATAATAATAAAAAAACTATATTTTAATTTGAGATTACACATATAATTAATTTGATTTACTAAAAATTATATTATTGCTTTTCTTAAGAATCGAGAATATCTAAAATAAAAATACTTAGAACCACATATCTAAAAAAAAAAAATACACGTACAACATATCTATAAAAAAGACAAAAATAATTTAAAAATTGTGACCATATTTTTACTTACTTTTACATATATATAAAAGTGATTTGCAGTGCAACGTTTATCATTACCATAAATTAAAATTAACGTAAATTAAAAAATAGATTTTTGATCAGTTGATTATCAATCTAATATATATATATATATATATATATATATATTAGTAATTCTTATTTTGTGAGTTTTATTGTGAATATACTTTTAAGTTTTATCTCTTATATTAATTTTCTTACTTTTTCTTGTTAAGATAGTACTATTCTTTCATTTTTTTTAAATAATTTATTATTGTCATAGTCCTTATTATAATTTTTTTAAGATGAAATATTCAATTATCGTTGTTTTATAAATTACATATAATTGCCGTTATAATACACTAATTTCATTAATATTCCTTTTATGTTAATTGTATTTAGATTTGAAAATTAAATAATACCGTATTTACTATGGTTTA